>NC_081436.1:35428582-35495283 GCF_949786415.1 Peromyscus eremicus
TGTGGCAATTGCCTCCATGAGCAGGGGAACACAAATGGAGAAGGGCAACACAGGAAGCCACACTCACCAGACTCCTTCTGATAGAGAGGCAGCCTTGGGGTCCTGGTGCTCAGACAGGCTCAACATGAGTAGTTTGGGTCTCCCATGACTATTTCCACTTTCCATAAGAGCTTGGCGTTTCTGCCACCACCTGGAGTCAGAGAAGAATTGGAGAAAGGAACTTCTGGGGAAGCACCTCCAGAGGTCAGCCATCTTTAGTCACTTCATACAGTGACTGGGGTATGGTGACTGGAAGGGACACAGCATGGTGAGTGTAGGGACACAGCATGGTGAGTGTCCTCAAATTCTGAAAGGCCCTGTGCACAGAAGCATCACTCTTACGATCTGGCCACTTGTCATTACACAGATAACACTCCATGATAAGGTTCTCCTATACCATGCTTAATTTCCAAGTGAAAATAATAACCAGGTCAGTGTGTGTGTGTGTGTGTGTGTGTGTGTGTGTGTGTGTGTGTGTGTGTATGGTGGATTTTTATTCATCTGTAAAGAGCCATGAAATTATGGCATTTGTAGGAAAGGGGATAGAAATTGAGATAATAATGTTAAGGAAAATAATCCAGGCTAAAATAAATATTGCATGCACTTACTTGGTGTGTGTGTGTGTGTATGTGTGTGTGTGTGACATAAAAGTAGAAAAAGGAATGTTATGTGACATGAAGCAGAAGGAAAGACTGGGGAGTAGATGAGAATCAGGCAAAAGTGGGACCAAGGGATGAAGGGGGAAGGAGGGGGTCACATAACAGCACAGTGTAATGATGTATATGTATGAAAATAGCACAGGAAACCCCATCACTCTGTGTGCTAACTACAGACTTGGTTTCACGAAGCATCAATGCCCCTTCCTCCATAACTCCCACTGTCCATCCATTTGTTGTCTCCTCCTTGGTGCTTCGACAACATTTATGATGCCAATACCAGAGATCTTGCCAAGCAGCCTGGGGTACAGCAGTTGACTGTGCGTAATCTGTGCCTTCTTCCTTAGACTGTGGGTACAAGTCATGTTTTATCTTTAGGTTCCTAGTACTGATCACAGCACAAGGCCCCTGAAAGAGGTTTAATGAAAAGCACACTGATCTAAATGACCGACTCTTACCCTTGGAGTCATGTCCTCGACCTCTGCTCTCTTGTCCCTCTCTTTCTAAATGTCTGTTGAGTTCCTGGTATTCCTTTCTCTCCTTCACATCTACGAACCAATTTGGTCTGGACAGTATCCATATGTGTGTTGTCATCAATCCAGCTTTACAGATAAGTACACTAAGGCACAATGGCTGGGTCACTCACTCTAGAGCATATAGCTTAGTGGGTAATAACCAGGGATGACTAAGAAACCAGTGAGATGAAAGTGGGCTAACTCTGTTTGGGAGGTCTTTTTGATGGACTCTTTAGCATCCAAGTTCAAGGATGAGAAAGCAACTGTCTGTGCTGTACATGGTGCCTTCTTTTTTCTGAGTGGTATGTATGTGGTGCTAATATCATCAACCCAGACTTGCTCTCCAGCCTTGATGGTTTATCTCTGAGGCTTTGACTGACATCCTCCTGTCCTGCTGCTTCAGAAGGAAGTGGCAGTGGAGGTCATCTGCAGATTTAAAGGGAGTAACAAAAGCTGTATCTGAGTGCAATGTCTGGCATGTCCTTGAGGACCCCAGGCTCAGCGGTTTGTTAGCATACAGGATTCAGCACAGTCTTACTTGTGGCTAAAATTTATTATAGAAACAAAACAAAAACCAAAACCCACAAAGCAACATTAGCCAAGGGTGAGTCTGAAGATAACTAGAGACAAGCTTTTAAGGGTCATCTCCCCTAGAGTGACACAGGACACCTAATTTCTGCTACAGTGAGAGAAACACTGACGTGGTGAGTTAGGCAGGCTCATTGGAGGCTCGGTGCTTGGGGGTTTCCCTGGGGGCTAGAACATGCCAAAATTCTACTCCGAGAAGGAAAGCATGCACTGTGCTTCTTACATATGCTGCTGGCACAGTGAGCATCCTTACTTCCAAGGGACCGTTCATGTCGCTATAGAGAGATGAAGTGCAGCCAAGCTTCAGCCTTGCAGGTCTCCTTTACCTATAATCAGGTCAGAGGAGATAGTGTGCACAGGTTGTGTCCTTCTACACTGGTCATTTATCTGAGTACTGGTTTCCTTGTCTACTGACATACCTCAGTCACTTCTTCAGTGAAGTCACAGTCCGCTCTGGTCTCTTCTCTTTTCCTGTAGCATGCAGAGTTCATTTGCAATAAACAAGCTGGACTACAGAATGTACTGTTTTATAGTCTCTTTATTCTTAGTAGTCTCCATTAACAAATCCATGTGCATCACTCAAATCTCTGAGAGGAATTAACTCACATGCCTTGAAGGGCTGAGCAGAGTCCAGGAGTGAGGAGGGGGAATTTCAAGCACAACAGAGAGTTTCTACTTTCCCACGAGAAAAGATTTTAGTCCTCTCAAAAGACAGCATCTGCTAGGTGCATTTCACCTGAGGACATCACTTTGTAACTCCTTCAAAAACCGGAGACAGTTTCTCACATAAATTCCTATTTCTCTAATGAAAGGTAATACCTTTTCACTTATAGAATAAGCATTTATTCAAAATAGCTGTATGTCAAGGAAAAATAAAAAACACAAAAATCTCAGTCTTGAAGATGTCAGCATTCTATGAGATCATAACAGCATGATGGAATTCCACAGTGCTGTGATAAATTCTGTGTTTGTGCATTGTAGTGCACTATGATTCATTGCCAGGAATCTGTCATTTTACACAGACCAGGGTGTCCTCAGTTTCTACTGTTGTGCCAGGAATATATAGGCATTTGACATGAGTCTGTTGAATGAATAAATGAATGGATGGTGCAGTGATTGTAAAATAATGTGTCTGGGTACTAGAAAAATCACTAGGAAAGTTAGAAAGGTGTATAGATCACTGGTCTGGAGCCTAGGTGCGATGAATAAAAATTGCTGTGCAAACAGCCCAGGAATGTGCATCATGGACACAGTTTCTCTGTGAGCATAACACTGGGTACCTTTGGCAATGGAGTTTCTTGCTGGTCCTTTGGAGTCATACCACCTCTAAGAGTACTGGGCATGGGCAGTTGGAGCAGGTGCTTGTGGGAGCACTGAGCTTTGTTAGATGCCTGCCTTGTCTAAATATCCCTGCCAAAACAAATCCCGGGCAGCTGCAGTCGGGATTAAACTTGGCTAGTGTCCCCTTGATCCTGGCTGTGTCACTCTGCTTCTTGGATCATCTTAATTTCTCAGGTAAGAGAGCTTCTCCAGCTCCTCATCTCCTACTGCCCACAAAGCAGCAGAGCTCTGCTTGGCACTTTATTCCTCCATGTGTTAAAATCTTATTTCTAGAATTCTCTGTAATTATTGAAGCCAAAGACAGTCTTTTCTTACTGTCTATGGCAGCAGTTCTCAACCTGTGGGTTTCGACTCCTTTCAAGGTCGAACCACCCTTTCAAAGGGGTCGCATGTCAGATATCCTGCATATCAGCTATTTACATTATGGTTCATAACAGTAGCAAAATTACAGTTATGAAGTAGCAACAAAAATAATTTTATGTTTAGGAGTCACCACAACATGAGGGACTGTGTTACAGGGTCACAGCATTAGGAAGGTTGAGAACCACTGTTTTATGCCATACAGACAGTACTTACTAAGTATTCACTGAGTGAGTAAATGAATTTAATTTCTTTGAAGCTTAATTTTAAAGAATGTAATATTAATATTAACCTCCTCCTTGTCTTTTTCTGTTGTAGAAGGAAGCAGATAGAAAGATTAGAAGTTGATCCCAGCAAGCATTCCTGCCCTGATGTAACTACTATAGTACAAGAGAAAAAACGCAAACCTAAAAGAATGGAATATCAATCCCAAATTGTACCCAGTGAGGAAGATCTCTACTTTGATGATAACCCAGAAGTGCCTCCACTAATTTGAAACAGGGGGCTGTGTTGTCATTGACTGTGGCCTGATCAAGCCATGTTGCTTGGTGTCAACCATGGATGTGTGTCATTCGTGGGATAAACATAGTTCATTATTGTTTTATCTGATGGTGTAACTCCTACTTTGCATAGTAATGTTCTTAAGTGAGTTTAAAATTAAATTGCATACCTTAAAATGCTAAAACTTATCACTCATCTATAATTAAGTTTAGCTATTGAAAATATGCAGTAATGTAATGGAACTATGACATTCAGCATTAAGAATAAATCATTTAGTGCTTACTAATGCAGTAGATTTGTCATATTGGAAAAGGACTTGAGAAAATTGGTCAAACTCAGATGTTAAAACTGTAATCTCAGGTCCAGCTGGAATGCTTTAACATGATTTTAAAGTGTTTCCGTTTTTCCTCCTATGTGTCTGCTTTCTCTGGTGGCATGATGTAATGGCAAGAATATGAATTTTGACATTAGACACTCTATATTTGGATTCCTGCTGAGTCACTGCTTGAAGACTTCTGGCTGATCCTCACATTCCTCAGGGCAGAGTGATTTCATCTTTACTAGGCAAACAGTAATGCTTACTCCATAGGTTGGTCTCGGGGCCAGCTGTGTAAACTCACCCTGTACAGAGAGAGCCACTGCAATATTTCCTTGCTTGCTCATTTCCTTCTCTCCTTCCTTCATCTTCTTCCCCAAACAACTCTTCCTACTCTTCTTATGCCTTCTTCACTTTTTGATGTTTACCAACTCTCCTTCATTGAAAAAAAAAAAACTATTAATTCAATATTCCACATTCATGCTAAGAAAAATGACCATGATACCCTCTGATCTTGATATAACAGCATCCAGACAAGGCTTCCTTGAATGCTTATTCCGTGAATGCTCACTGAGAAATCCTCAAGGTCATGGGGAACTCTACAATGCAGTGGTTTGGATGTGGTTAAAAGATGTTTCCTTAAAGGTTCATGTACTAAGAATTTGATCCTTTGGGTGGTGGTATAGGAAAACGGTAGAACTTTTGTGAAATGGAACTGTGTAGGAGGTCTTTAGGTCAGTAGGAGCACTGCCTTTGCAAGGGAATGCTAGAGAAGCTTCCTCTGCATCACTCCATGAATGAGAAGAGTGAGGGTAACCAAGGAAAGATCTCTGTGTCAGAGTGAAAAAAAGAGCATCAGGATTCATGAAAGCGGCACTAGGAGATCTGAGTGGCCTTGAAGAGGCTACTGTATTTATTCTTTTTCTCATCTCTGTAACTAAATACCTGACACACAGCAACTTAAGGGTCATGGTTGGAGGAGATGCAGTCCATCATAGTGAGGAAAACATGGCAAGAAGCGGCTCTATCTTGGCAGGAGAGTAGTAATTGCCTTCCCAGCTCTCACTGGAACCGGAAGCAAAGAAAGGGTAACATTGAAGCTCAGTTGGGGTTTTTCTTTTCCCTTGTTCATTTACTTTGGTATCCCTGCCTATGGATAGTGCCACCCACATTCAGGACAGATCTTCCTCTCTCAGGAAGTCTCCTCTGGGACATCATCGTAGACACCTAAGGGTGTGCCTCATTAATGCTCTATATATTTCTCCTCCTCCTCCTCCTCCTCCTCCTCCTCCTCCTCCTCCTCCTTCTTTTGTTTCTTTTTTGAGACAGGGTTTCTCTGTAGCTTTGGAACTCACAGAGATCCACCTGCCTCTGCCTCCCAAGTGCTGGGATTAAAGGCATGCACCACCACCGCCCCGCCTGTATTTCTTCATTTTTCGATTTATTTTTATTTATGTGTGGGTTACGCAAGGAGGCCAAAAGAGGGCATCAGATCACCTAGAGCTGGAGTTACAGGTAGTTGTGAGTTACATAGACATGGTTGTTAGGAACCAAACTTAGGATCTCTAGGAGATGGTGGTAGTTTGAATGAGATGCCTCCCAGAGGGCTCGGACATTTGAATACTTGGCATCCAGATGGTGATTGTTTGGAGAGGATATATTGCTGGAGAATGTTTGTCACTGGGCTTTGAGGTTTTAAAATCCACATGTTCTTGTTGGTTGTTCTCTCTGCTTCCTGTTTGCATTTTGAGATTTGAAGTCTTGGCGGCTGCTCCAGCTTGCTGTTGCTCTGCCAACATGGCCTTATTATCCCTCTGGAACTGCAAGGCAGATAAACCCTTTCTTCCATAAGTTTTCTTGGTCATTGTGTTTTATGACAGCAAAAGAAACATGACTAGTCCTGAGACTAGCAAGTGCTCATGACAACTGAGCCATCTCTCTAGTCCCTGCTGTAGGTATTTCTTAATCTAATCATTGTGACAATTGAGTTTACCACCATAGCTATGCAGCAAATATTAGGAAAAATCTCACCACTCCAAAACCTGCTCCCAGCACAGGTGGATCAGAAGCCACAACTACAAGGTAAGTCAGGCCACCAGATGACAACAGATTAGCTTTATTAGTCCTACAGCACCATAGTTCTTGCAGCCCTTGAATCAAGTGGCTGGATAGGGTGGAGAATTTGGTGAGATTGATTGTTTATTTATTTCTTTTTTGATGCTGTTACAATCACCATAACCAAACACTTGGAGAAAAAAAAAGATTTCTTTGGTTTACACTTCCTGGTCACAGTCCATCACAGGACAAGAACTTGAGGTAGGAACTGGGAGGCAGGAACAATGGAGGAATGATTTTTGCTGTGTCTCATCCACAGGTCTCTTTTAGTTAGCATTCTTACATATCGCGGGGCCACCTGACTGGAGATGGTGTCACACACAGTTCGCTGAACCATCCTAAGTGAATCAATAATTAAGAAAATGCCTCACAGAAATGTTCACAGGCCAATCTGATCTAGGTGTTTCCTCAGTCAAGGCTTTCCTTTCAATGATTGTAGGCTTGTGTCAAGTTGACAATCAAAGCCAATTAGGATACCCTATTCCTTGTCAACTTAACACACAAACATGCCACTTTAGGTTCTAACTGTTCATTCTTTGTATACAATATCTCACATTAATATTATACATCGCAGTTCAACTTCTTAAAGTTCCACATTGTTAATTTTTTTTACTACTTTAAGAGTAAAGTGTTCTTTAAAAATCAAAATTCACTCAACTGTGGAGACTCCTATAAAATAAAACCTTACATTCATTCATTTTTAAAAGGAAAGAATTGAGGCATCACAAGTCAGATCAAAGCAAAATCCAAATCCAAATTCTGTAGCTCAATATCTGACATCTGGGACTCACTGATAACCTTCTGGGCTACTGAGTGCTTGGACAGGTTCCTTCACCAACTCTGCAATCCACAACACATACATACACCTTGCATCCCAAGCTTAGACTGGCTCCACTTCACACCTGCATGTGTCAGTGGCTGTCATCCCATTGTTGTTCTGGCATCCCCAATATCCTGGGAAGTCTCTGCTGAAACCGAGGCTACATCTGCACTATAGGCATCTCCTGGCCTCTCCACATGGATTCCAATCCTGCCACCCAGGGCAAAGTCTCATCTTCTCTCCATGATCCCTTAAAGCTTGCAACTTTGATGCTTTTAAAACCAGAACTGTGTAGGAGACTCCTCTACACAAAGTGGAGCTGCCAGCATGACTTAGAGTTTTGACCACCGTGGACCACAGCTTCTGTGCACTCATCTTGAGGAAAACACTTTCTATTGTTGAAGGGAAACAACACAGAGCATTTCACTCAATGGTGCTGATCTCTTATTAATCACAGCTGATTCTTCCATATTATCTGACCATGAAACAGAGATTTTATTTTAAATTCAAAATATCACATAAATGGTCCCGGTCTTCTGGGAATGCTTCTCTCTGTAATCACAAAAGCCAGGCCTCCATTGTCTGTCTTCTCTCAGAATTCTTCTCTTGGAAACTCTCACAATGGTCCATTAAGCTATGAACGCTCAATGGCTTTTCTACCACAAAGTTCTAAACACTTTTGGAACCCTCCAACAAAACAATATGACAAGGTTCATTCTAGCAACACCCTTCCCCGGTACCAGTTTCTGTTCTCTTTTGTTATCTGTTGCTGTAACAAACACCGTGACCAAAAACAATCTGGGGAGGTAGGGGTGTGTTTGGTTTATACTTCTGAGTTATAATCTACCCTATAGGGAAGTCAGTATAAGAACTCAAGACAGGCAGTTAGATGCAGGAACATGAAAAATTCTGCTTGTTTGCAATATACTCTGTTTAACTATCTTTCTTATACAGTCAGGGCCACCTGCCTAGGGATGGTGATATCCTAGGGAACTGGGCCCTCTTAGGTCTTTTAATAAAGACAGCTCCTCATAGACATGCCCACTGTCCAATCTGATCTAGGCAATTCCTTAACAAAGGCCTTCCTAGGCTGTGTCAAGGTGACAAGTAAAGCTAACTAGGATAGATAGTAACTCATTCTTCATGTCAGGTCAGAACTGGAAAAGAAATCTGCATTGTCATCACCCATATTTAGAGTGCCATCTTGAGATGGTGTCATCTAGAGAGGGAAAGTACTGTTCGAGATGCAGATGCTCTGCAGACCTAAAAACAAGGAATAATCAGGAGTTGGAGTACTCAGGTACATTTAGCCAGAGTATCTCAGAGAATCTGGGAACATCCTGCTTTATTTTTTGGTGGCAGATACACATAAGTAGCATTGGTACAAAGAATCCACTGACAAGCTGACAAGCGCAGGCAATGGAGAACAAAGTCTGAGGATCGCCAGGGTGCTCTGAGACTTGACCAATGGTTGTTCAGCCTCCAGAGCTGCCTCCCTGACATATGCGCTTTGCTGTTGGCCAAGAATGAGAACTCTGAACCCCAGGTCTATGGTTTTCTTGGTTTGATGGCTATTCTTGGTTGTCAACTTGACTATATCTAGAATTAGCTAAAGTTCAAAAATGTAGAGTACACCTGTGAGGGGTATTTTATTTAATTTGAAGTAGGAAGATCCATCCACTTCTACTCTGAATCTTGAGGCAGGAAAACATACCTTTAATCTGGGCCACACCTTCTGCTGGAAGTCTATATAAGGACATGGAAGAAGGAATCTTTTGCTCTTTGCTTGCTTGCTCTTGCCTTGCTAACAAGTCCATTCTTTCACTGGTATTAGAGCTTACTTCTTCAGGATTCCAGTGTATACTCAAGACTAGCAGAAACATCCAGATGCACAGACTGAGCAACTTCTGGACTCTTGGACTCTCTGTTCACAGCCAGCCATTGTTGGACTAGGTAAACCAAAGTCTGTAAGTCATTCTAATAAATCATACAATATATATATGCTTATATATGCATATATATACATACACATATATAACAAATATATAAAATAAATACATACAAACATTTATTTTTATAAATATATAAAAATAAATCCCAAATATAGCAAATATATTAAATAAATTAATAAATATAAACATTTATATTTATAAATATATAACAATAAAACATATATATGTGTATATATACATATGTGTATATATATATGTACATACATATGAGAGCAAGAGGGAGAGAGAGGTGGGGAGTTTCGTTCTATAAGTCCCGCTACTCTAGAGAACTCTAACTAATGCAATTGGTTTCTATAGCTTAAGTGAGTTTTATGAGAACAAGTGGCTATAAAAGTTTGAACATGGCCTGGGAGTTATTTCTGGCTTCCTGTTTGAACCTGTAGCTCCTTCCTTATATATGCTCCTATCATAATGTAGAACCATCTGTGGTAACACCCTCAACCATTGAATCTACTCTATTGTAAACTTTGAACCTCTAAAACTGAGCTGAATAGAACTTGTTTCTTTACAGAGTTTGCCTGCCTAGGGTTTCTTTGCAGTAACAGAACAGACAATGTAAATTGTATGTCATAAGCAGCCACATGTGTCCCATGTTCAGTGTTCATGAGACCTGTAAACATGAGTGAATCAGAGGTAGGAGACAGAGGGCAATGGAGTACCTTTTCAGGAAGAGCCACTCCAGCAGAAAGGCTTTCCAGCAGGAATGAATGTGTGATGACATTTTATTTGCAGAAAAGTCAAATGTGTAAGTCAGTGTTCAGTCAAGAAAATGAAGTCTCTGTAGGTATATGGTGGGAATAGGGGGCTATTTATAGCGATGAAGTCTAACACCAATATGAGAGGATCTGGAAGGGAAGTGAAGAATGAAGACAGAAGCACAGGTACAGATAGGTCACCAGAATCTGCATCAGATGCTGAAGCAGAAGTGGCTGCAGGGAGGTGGTAGGGATGCCTGTGAAAGCCACCCTTCTACTCACAGTGCTTTCCATGTTGAGTTGCTATGTCATAGGCTTATGGCCAAGTTCCTGAGGTGGTTTTGCAGCCAGTACTTTCCTTGTTTTCACAGTGGTTTCCATCTTACACTACCTGTCACCTGGTCTTTTTCTTAGAAAGTCTTTCATCTGGTTCTAGTTCTTGCTCTGGGGAGATATAAAACCTTCATTTTTACATTCCTGCACTATTAACACACACACACACACACACACACACACACACACACACACACACACACACTTGAGAGACAGATTTGGTTACCCATGTACTGTTTCCATAGAGAAACCCTGGGAACCCGCCTCATTTTAACTAGAATCCTCCAGTCTCCTACCATCTTTCAGGTATCAATACTCCATTGTCCAGTGGTCCTCCTAGGATCACAGTTAATCAGTCTATCAGCTTTTTCATTGCTTTCTGGTTCACTGGCACAAGGATGCCACATGGCCAGATTGTTTCAGCATCTAGTGAGAAGACAGAATTGTACTCGCAGAAGGATGCCTTATTTTCTTTGAAACCAGCTCTCTTAAGTCAGTCTATCTCTCAGAGATGTGGGAATATGGAGCAAAACATAGGCTGTTTGAACATGTATAATATTGAGGACAATCTTTCCATTTTTACCTCTAGGTCCCAGATCTATGCATCTTGACTATGGGAGAAATAGCATCTTATATTACATGGGGACATATGCTTTGTCTCAGAAAATGACACCATCCACACACAGTCTTATACCACCTACTGGTGCTGGCATTAAATTATCAAATGTCCACTTGACTATTGTATCATTCCGGCTAATCCAGAATGATGAAGAACACAATAAATCCACTGACTACCATGACATCATTCCATCAGCACACTTCATTTACTGCAACTTGAATTTCCTGATCTACATGACATTTCATGAAACATGAGGCAGTGAAGATGGCATTTGTAATTTAAATCTACAGATGGTGGGTTCAGGGGAAATTCTGAACAGAGGGAAGGTCCACTCATTCAATCTGAGGGAATCTTCCAGGGAGACACAGGGCCTGCCTTTCTCATACAGAAGTGTGTCAATGCAATCAGCTGGCTGTCCCCCTGAATTAGTTACTTTTCTGTTGTTGTGATAAAACACCACAAACAAGGCAACTTACAAAAAGGATAGTTTATTTGTGCTTACAATTTCAGAGGGAGAGTCCATAATGATGGGGGAGGCGTGGGAACAAGTGGCCAGAACAGTAATCTCAGATTTCACATCTTCAGTCATGAGCAGGACACAAAGATAGGGAGGGAACCAGGATTAGATCAAAGCTATAGAGTTTGAAATCCTATCTCCAGAAATGTACTTCTTTCAGCAAGGCTGGTGGTACCTCTTAACAGTTCTATAAGCTCCTCAAATAGCACAACCAGCCAAAAAGACAAGGAATGCAGACACGTGAGCCTAGGAAATAGATTTCTTATGCAAATCACTACATCCCCTGACACCTTCAAGAGACCATATAATGGGCTCAATATTGCCTCCTGCTGCTGCCATATTGGTCACAGAGGAAATCTGAAAACATATATGCAAATTTGTTGGCCCTCTTTCCATCCAGAGGTCAACTCTCTCATGGTGAATCTTGTAGCATGAATCTTCAAAGTTTTTATTAATAAAATCAAACCTGAGGCCAGTTATTGGGGTGAATACTGGAAGGTCAGAGAGACAGAGCAAGCCACAGCCACCTCACCTGGCCAACTTCTCAGCTGATCTTGTTTCCTCAGACTGGAAGCTTCTGTGTCCTCATCCCAATGGCTCTCAGCTGAACTGCTGCTCGAAAGCCTGAAGCCTAACCAGCTAAAAGCTTAACCAGCCAAATGCTTAACCAGCCAAATGCTTCTAATTTCTGGTTCTCATGCCTTATATACTTTTCTGCTTTCTACCACTACTCCCTGGGATTAAAGGCTTGCTTTCTGGGATTAAAGGCGTGATGAGCCACCATGCCTGTCTGTATCCTTGAACACATGGATTTCTGCCTCTGGAATGCTAGGATTAAAAGCGTGTGCTACCACTGCCTATCCTTTATGTTTAATATTGTGGCTGCTCTGTCTCTGACCCCAGATAAGTTTATTAGCATGCACAATATTTGGAGGAATACAATACCACAGAATCTGCTGTAACCTTGATGACTTAATTCTAACCAATAGAGATGATGCTACCAATGATGGAACAAAGGTTATAACACCACATTCATCTCAACAACAACAACAATATCATTCCACTTATATGTGTCTCTTTTGGGGCATTCATTGTGGACAGCCACCATGTAAGACCTGCTATGTATCATATCATTCCGTTGACAGTTCCAGCAGGGCTCCAGCTGACACCATTAGCTTCCAGGAAAGTGATTGTGCTGTGCAGTCAGGCCTTAGAAAACTACAACCATGGCCAATATCTCTTACACTGACTAGGAACTGCCCACTGATTGCATTGGCCTCAGCTCTTATGCTGCAGTGGGTTCTGAAGCACTGTACTGTAGCTACTGGTCTGTGCCACTCTGTGTGTCAGGCTACTCTAGCTGAGAAAAGTAGTCACATGGGCCTAGAGAGACAGTCAAGGGTATCAGGTAGTATACAGAGCTGGGCCTTTCTCCAGGAATCAGCACACCCTAAGGTTGCCACAGGTGGGAACCAGGGGAGCAGACACTTTGACAACTCTCCTCTCATTCAGTCTTTTGCCAGATTTCCACCAGTCAGATCCACCAGAAGTCAGTGGTAATGGGACTTTTGCTGGAATCCTTAGAGGCCACACTATTAGGCACAAATTGATTCACCCTCTTTAGCTTCTCCAAGAGGGGAGAAGAGAAGTGGGTAAATAGGATTAAAAGAGAGAGAGCCCCCATGACCTATTGGTGAAATTATTAAGGCCACTCCATGTAGTTAAAAGGAAGATTTATTTAGTGGATAACTTTCAAATTAAGGGATAGGTAGGTCGTGGGGTCTGGGGAAGGTGTATTGCAGTCCAGCAGTGTTCTCTGGAGCTCTGCTTGGCCCACCTCCACCATCAAGGGTCCAGGAACAGAGAGAGCGCTTGCCCATCCAGATCTCAGGTCCCCAGGTGCCTCCCTTGGCCCCGCCTTGTAGGCGTGACAGTTGCCGAAGCCTCAATGGGGGGTTGGAACTTCCAGATCAAAGCTGGAATGGCTACCCACTACAATGACCCCCCTTTCTGCAATGGCAGAATTCTACCTTCAGAAGCCTTAGAAGGGCTGGCAAGATTGTATGTCAGAGTTTTGACTAGTAGAGGGAACATCTCTCACCCAAATGAAGATCATGACAGATTCAAATGGAAAAAAAAAAAAATTTATGACCCGAGACTAAAGGAACATGCCATGGGATCTGTATAAATCTTCACCCAAGACCAAGATGTAGCACCCCACTGACCAAAGAAGGTAACACACTTGGATTCTATAGATGATGTATGCAATGGCCAGTGAGTTCTGAACCCAGTACTCAGGGTGTTCTCAAATGCCCTCCACATTCCTTTTCCCCTTCTATTTCTCTTGGTTTCTTAGTATTTTGCTTCTTGAAGCCACGTTTGCTAATGTATCTCACAACTATTGGCACTGCCAGGGATAGAAGGCCTTCAGTCCTCCCTATATCCAGAGGAAAGTCATACTATGTGTTCATGCCCCCATACCCTACCCACAACCTTCCTCCTGCCTTTGCTTCCTAGGTTCTCACCTAGCCACCTGAGCAGGCCCTTCCTCCTCATAGCCCATCACTAACTGTTCACTGACTCTAGCACAGCCACTCACAACCCTTTATTGCTTTCTCAGGAGCCATTAGGAGACATATAATTGGCCCCTCTACATGTGCATGGCCAGCGAAGGTCAAGACAAGGTCACCAGCAGTGATGCTTGGAAAGGGTGCGAAGCTCCAGACTGCAGGCTGGAATTCAGGTTCCAGTCATCACTCACCTCACGGGAAGAAAGATTTCCCTCTGTTTGGCAGCTGGGGCCGTGACAGGCAACGTGTGTCTGTCACCGTTCACAGTTTCTCACAGCCTTCCTGACACATTTTGATGGAAAAGTGCTTCCCCATGTGCGATTGATGCCTGTCAGGCTGGTGCATCTGGCATTCTAGCAGGCCTAAGCTAAAATGAGCTTTTCTTTTGTGTGTCTCCCCCTTGATTATTCTTTCTCCTTCAGCCTGGTGTTTCTTTGTAGAAGAGACTTCTTTGCTTTCCCACTGCGGTGTCTCTTCAATCAGTACATACAAGAAGTACCCATTAGATTTAAGGAAACCTATTAGATGCCAGAACAGATTCTCTCCTCAGAACCCATTTTTCTTCCTTTTGTCTGTCTACTGAGGATTTTTCCATAACCAGTCACCAGAAGACGATCCCCAAGCTACCCCATGCTTCTCACCTATTCCAGGATCACGGGGACCCTGTTTTCATGGTTTCTGCTTCCAGCTAGATCAGCTTGCCTCTCTAGTCTTCCAGCCGTAGGTTAAGCCTAAATTAAGTCCCTTCTCTGCTGAGGTCACATCTATGGCTTAGCACTCAGATTCACATCTTCTGATACTTTCTTGCTACTTCATCTTACCTTCTGTTTTAGTGATTTTTAATTATCCAGATTTAAAAACTCACTATTGCCTCCCATGTTCAATATTCAGGTGGCAACTTAATCCTTTTATTTCTACTTCAGGAAGGCCATCTCTGTCTTTCTCCCAACCCATTTCCCCTGTCTACTTTAATCCTCCAATGTTTGGTTGCCAGGATTCGCCCTTTCTACACACCCTCCTTATAAACGTGATCTTTGAATATCATCTTGAGTACAACTCCAAAGAAGCCAATTTTGCATCCTCATCTACCCACACCTCCAAGGATCCTGCCACTTTGAACACCCAGAGAGTCATCGAGCATCCCCTGACCCCCATGAATACCATGACTGAACTGAAGAGGAAGACAGGCACATCTGAGATGTAAACTCACCTCAGGGTTGGGACAAGATGACTGTAGGATCTCCGTGGACCATAGACACAGTGAAGTCCCAGTGGTAAAGGAGAAATATGGGTAAAGCTCACAAGGATCATTTACTTGACAAAACACACCAGTGTTAGAATAATTGTGACCAAATTGAATCCTTTTCAGAAAGAAATGAAATCTGACATGGTAGACTACCAGACTGCTACAGCTATGCTGGACCAGTACACTATCCATGGTGCTGTAAGAGCAGAAACCACTGACCATGGTCATCTATGAACTCCCTCCAGAACACCCATGGCTACATAGAATCATGTTCATCTGTTCAATTACACTATCAAAAGAAGAACTTTGTATATTCATCTGGGGACTACCTAACAATCATTCTGTGCTGAATAATAAAAACCACCAGTTTTATTATGTTTATGGCTCTTTAGGTCAGAAAGACTGACATGCATAATGGAGAAAACTAGTCTTTTCTACAGATGATAGCCAAGGTGGGTGTTTACAGGGAGGATGTGTAAGAAGGTAGAACCTTGGCCTCAGCTTGGAAGACCCAGAAATTAGTGCTAACTTGAAGTCAGGAGATTGGTGTCTTTACTCATACCTCCACAGTTGATGATGAGTTTGACCAGACTTCAACTGGCCCAATAGCAAGAGCACCTGCCTGTGTCCACAGGGGTTATTCTCAGCATCTTTGGATCACAGTAGGGGTAGTCCAAAGAGAACTGAAGGTGGGTGTGGCATTTGTGTGACCTAGACTTTAAGGCTCCACAGCTCCCTTCTGTTACATCATACCAAGTTCAAAGGCCTTCCCAGAAGCCATGGGAGAAGACACTATTTCTACCTCTTGCTGATCAAGAGAAAGGGCTCTAGCAGAGTATGTGTTAGAAGAGAAACTGTGAGAAGTTTGGAAAGTATGGTGCCTCTCAATGCTACTCTTCCTCCACAAAAGTCAGGTTTGCAAAATGACATTAAGATATTCCTTCCCTGGAGGAGAAAAGGAGCAGCTGTGGCTGCTGTTTTGGACTTGGGTAAATATAATATTGGGAAGAGAGAGGCACTTTTAATTTTATCCTGGGACCATTTCTATAACCCATACTACTCCTTCCCACTCCCTCCCTCAGAGGAGTCTATAAATGGAAATTTACAAATCAATACGAGTGAAGATCCTCACAGGTATTTTAGGTTGTTTAGAACTATGAATTTCATACTATTCAGTGATTCTTAGATTACTCAGATAAAGTAGCCTTCTGACTGTATTTTCTTATGACTAACACTCAAGTATGTGGCTGTACTTACGAATTAATTGGTTGACATTATTTTTCTTGGTAGTATCTTTACATTATCTTTCATATGATCCAGGTTTTCCAAGGCTTCAAGTATGAATATGAGGATTTATCTGAAATGGTAACTATTATAGCCTTCACTCAGACTTGTCTGGCTCCTGCCCCACCTGTTGCTGAAGGAATGCCAGCCAGAGTCCTGGTGTTCCTGGGGAAATTCCTCATATGTAGGCACTCAGCTGCCACAGCTGCAAAGTCCTCTAGGGATAAGGGACCCTCTCTTTTCTGACCTATACTCTCCAAGTTAGTTCTTGGACCACTACCAATATTCTAGCCTATGACCATCCCAGGAGATCAAGTCATTTACTTAGGGGTCTTAGAAGAGTTGATTTTGGACATAAGAGACTTCAGGAGATGGCCTAATTCTTGTGAATTGAGACCATTCTCCTTGTACTGAGTGTAGGTGTGTGGAAAGTCCTGATGGGATAGAGCATTAAGAGTACTCTTAATATTTTTCCCCTCTCCTAGTACAAAGCATTGCATCCCAGAACTTGTGGGATTCCTTCCAACTCTCTACTTTTTTTCATAATCTCCTTTTCCTTCCCTTATTCTTCTCAAGTACATTACTTAAGTTTCTTTATTATGTGCATGTATGTGTGTCAATAGGGGGCATGTACACATAAGTATTACAGTGCTTATGGAGACCAGAAGAAGGTGTTGAATCCCCTGGAGCTGAATTTATGGAAATTTGTGAACCAATTGACATGGTTTCTGGATACTGAACTCAAGTCCTCTGCCAAAGTAATACACTTTTTTAACCTTCGAGCTATCTCTCTGGCCTCTCAAGTTCTTTCTTCTCCAATGTCATCCCAGTTGCCTGATTTCCTTGGAAGCAATAGAGTTCTCTACAAAAATGACAAAGTCCAAATTTTGTATCAAATATGTGCCATGAAATGACCATTTAGATGCCCAAATCCTTATTTGGGCTCTATATGATAGTCCCATTCTTTTGGATAAGTTTTGCCTTATTTTCTGAGCAGTCCTGGACTTATTATGTTTAGGGATCATTCACATGGATCCTTTCTATCAACAGCTGAGACACACTCTTAGAGAGATGTATTCTACATCCAGACATTACCAAATTCTTACAGCCACCCCAACTAGATCATGAAGAGAGTTGGAATTTTAATTTAAGAATTGGTTTTCCACAAAACCCTGTTTTTACTAGAACTTAGTTTCCCATAAAGTTTCTTAAACTATTAAAGCAGAGTTGGGAGTAGTCTCCAGGCTATACTCCAAGCCAGTGCTGTTCTAGAAGGTTGAAATCTGTTCCTGAAACAGCTCTAAAATCTAGTTCCTAGCCCCAGCATGTTCTCTTCTCCCCTGGTACACTTCTAATACTCAAATGAGTAACCAGAATAAGCCTGAGACCTCTGTCCCAAGAAAAGCCTGCTTGCATGGTTGGTAGTTGGAACCTGGGATTTCAGGAGTTACAAATATTCTCAGAACTAATAAGATGGCTCAGGGTTCCTAAACAGTTTGTGCAAGCAAGATAGTGTATAGCAAACACCTGGTTTCATACAGGGAATCTGCAATTTGGGTACTTGTCAAGGAGATGTAGACAATAAAACCCTGGGCATAGAGTACAGCATGTTCCTAGTAGATAATGCATGTTATCGCTTAACTTTGGAGGAATTTTTACTTTCAATAAAAACAGTAGGAGAACACTAATGTCTGCCATAGAAAAGAGGGAGAGGGATCTGTGCCTGGTATTAAGGGAAATGGGTGTTTAGCATGTGTACCTCAAACAGTGTTCTTTGTAGGATCAAACATCACAAGCTAGAGCTGTGTACAAAAAGAAAAAAGCAACCAAACAACAACAACAAAAGCCTACATCTTTAAGTGGTTTTGAATAAAAAGTAAGATATGGGGTGAAAATTGAAGTACATACAATAAAGGTATTTATAAATTTAAAAACCACTTGCTTCATGCAATTCATTTTTCTAAAAATTTGAGTGTGTGTGCATGCATGTGTGCTTGCCTGTGTGTGTGTGTGTGTACAGTGCCGTGGAGTCCAGAAGAGAGTGCTGAATCCACTGGAGTTGGAGTTATGGGCATTTGGGAAGCTTCCTGATGTAGATGCTGGGAAACAAACATGGGTATGCTGGAAGAGCATAAGAGTGAATTCTCTTAACCATTGAACCACCTCTCCAGCCATAAAAGCACATTATGCATGTACCAGGATAAATGGAAAATAAACAATTTGAAGGACAGAAAATATTGTAACTCAGATGTTTGGGGGAGGTGTGGAATGGGTGGGGATACAGAGTGATAGAGAAAATAATTGGAACAGATTTATCCATGCACATAGATGAAATGAACCACACAACAGCTTCATGAAGCAATGAAGATGATACCAAATGAGTTTAAAAAATGTGGACAGTTCCAGCAAAGTTTAGACCATAAATCAGAGTAAAAGAGAATCAGTAAAGCTCAGTAATTCTGTCTCTAACACTCTGCTTAGAAAATCTGAGAATCCTTTATGCAACTCAAAACAGGTTCAGATTGGTAGTCACACATTTATTGCTCCCTGACTCTGTCTTCTCCATCCTCATATATTCTCACCTTTCTTCTCAGGCTGTCTAGTCATAACTAATCACTTCCCTTCCATGTACCCACAACGTGGGCTCCCCACCTTGATTGCAGTTTACTACAAGCCAGCATGAAGCTCAGTGTCCAGGGTGGCATGAAGAACCCATGAAAATCTTCCCCCAGATATTGGACTATCTAGACCAGCCCTTTCATCTGCCCTACCCCTGTCAGACACCACCCTTTAGACTTAAGTCTAGGCCTCACTCTCCTAGACTAAGATTATAAGCCAATAGTACCAACTAGTGCACTAGCTATGTTAATTAAGAGCTATGTATTTTAGTTCTGATCTATTTCGTTACACATGACAGGGAATGAAAGAAATGGATCTGATAACAGCAATATTTGAAGAGGCTTCATCATGGAACAATGTTCTAACTTCCTGCTCATTTATTCAATAATGTAACTCTCTATTGGATATTACTTGGAAGTATCTCATGGCTAAAGTGCCAGCCACTGTACTCATGGGCCATCTAGACAAAGGAAAAGGTACTTGTCCGTGGTTCACTTGCCTCTCAGAATCCCTCTTAAAGTTCTTAAATGTCTACTCATTTCTCACTGGCCAAGATTTAGATACATGGCAACTCTGGACTCCCATGCAGGCAAGGGATGGAGTCTTTGCTCTGCATGACAACCTGCCCAGCTAAAAAGCCCATCCACCTATTTAGGCTATCAGTTTCCACCAAGCCTGACAGATAGCATGGATTCACAAGGAACTGAGTTGAATTACAGAGAGGACTCTGTGTTGTCTTGCTCCCACAGAATTGCTGCTGCCTATGCACTCATCTGGCCCTTAACTTCCCTGGTAGGACCATAGGATCACTTTCTCTGCTTAAACAAGCACAACCTCTGTATTTCACATAGATGTGAGAGAGAAACAAGTAAATAGTCATGGCAAAAGGCTGTAGTGCCATATTCCTGTGTGCGGTGAAGTACTGCAGCCTGAATTACGTTCTTTCCTATTTTCACACTCACCTGTCTTATGGAGGGCTGAATACCCAAGGTTTCAGTTTTTAGAGTTCCACAAAGGTTCCAATAAATTCCCTGCTTCCTACTCAGATCACTCGTCAGTTGCTTTATGCCGGAATGAACTTTGAAAACTGTCACAGCTATCTGTTCAGTGGAGACATTCCATCACCACATTCTGACCCTCAGATTTTTCTACTCAGTGTGACCCTTGTGCTAGTTCATAGCTTAATCTGGGCTCTATAAGCTAGGCAATGAAAGTCTATTGCTTTATCGAGTATAATCTAAAATTTCAAAATTACCCCAATGAGGCTGGTGAGAAGGTTCAGTCAGAAAAATGTTCATCGTGAAAGCATGGGTGCCTGGATTGGGACTCCCAGAGCCCACATTTAAACAAGCCAGGTACAGCTACATGCTCCTTGTGCTAGGAAGGCAGAGGTGGGGATCCAGAGGCTGGTCTAGCCAAATTGGTGCGATCCAGGTTTCGTGAAAGATCCTGCCTCAATCTAATGTCCACGTCTAGCCTCCACGTGTGCAACACAGGGTCGCAAACCCTAATTAATATGTCTAACATAGTAGTAGTTCAGGGCCACTTTGATGATTCTAAACCACTGGCTTTTTCCATCTTCCTACTCAATCATTATGGGCATACAACTTTCATCTTCATGGGTAACAAAACTGCTGCTATACCTTCAAGTATCATGTCAACATTTCAGGCAGAAGAAAACTCATAAAGGAACAAAATAAGAGTGTATGTTGACCATGTACTGAGTGGTTTATTATGCAAACACTGCTAATATCGTGTTGAAGACTGGCATACGGCCTTGACTTGCTGTAGATGAGACTGGAGATTTAGCAGTTTGGTGTGCACCATTGTGCCAAGCCTGTGCTGTAATCCTGCATATGCAGGTGACCCTGCACTGGGAAACTCCCCTTGACCTAGACCAAGCACCTGCACCCTTTAACTCTAGATCATCTAATTCCTTGTATGGGAATATAATGAGAACTTTATGAGCAATGAATTATATGTTCATAGCATCCACTTCAAAAATGCTTGTACCAGTTGAGAGCAGTTTCATGCTTGACTTTGATTTATAAACTATACAGCAGTAGGGCCAACACAATGCTACCCATATTCCCATTTCATAGTCCCAGGATAACCTAAAATGTTGACATTATCTCTGAATAATGGGTGGGAGGTGGTTCCTTTGCTGTATTTTCTACATTATTTTAGTGGGGGAGAAAAAAAGTCTGAATTCAAACTAAGATCCATCTCATTTCTGACCCATGTACTTCTCACTATGTATGTTCTTTTAAACATGCACTCTATCATACTGTTTTGTAAAGAAAACACAAAGTTCTATAGATGTGCGTATGCATGATCCCAGCCTCATCATGGACATACACAGATCCCAAACTGTCTGATTTTATCAAAATATTGCAAAGACTGATTTTTGTTACAATGTTTCCAAAAATAAAATCTTTATTCTCTTTGCCCTATTAATTAGCCAGCCTGCTAAGCTGCCACAGCAAAGTGGTGTTAAAGTGTCCCCAAATTAATAGTGCCTCATCAGCACTGAGGCGGGGCGTGAAATTACCTTCTGAAGCTTTGCGTGAATGTAGTTAGCACCCCCTCCGCTGCCAACTTTAGCCAAGAACAGTCATTCAGCAGAAGGAGCAGTGCAATTTCAGGGTTAGAGGAGGCCAAGCCCTCTCTGGCTCCCAGGGTCCTTCCCATCTCTCTGCCCACCTCAGTTGCCCACCTCTCTGCACCTGCAGTTCTCGGAGCTCAGGGTCCTTGGCCGCCAAGCCTGCTTCATCTCGTCTGGAATCCTGCTGTCTCAGGCTCATGTTTTCGTTTGTTCTTGTTGCTGTTTTAGAATCTCTCTTTTAAAATTTTAATTGATACATATTGTTTGTATGAAGTAGAGGGTTTTATTATGACATTTCTGTACCAGCATATAATGTACCTTGATTCAACCCCTTCTGTTTCTCTTTCTGATTCCTGTCCCCCATCTTCCTTTTCTTTCAGTTTCCATATTTCTAGTAGCCCATCTTCAGTTCAAGACCTTCTTCCTTTCCCGCTTCTACACATGAGACAAAACACCTTTTGTTGCTTTCTGGGACCAGCTTGTTTCACTTAACATAATGTTTCTCCAGTACCACACATCTTCCTTCAAATGACATAAGGAAGTGGCTAAATGAAACTCCATCATATATATACAACTTAGTCTTTTTATCTGCTCTGTTGATAGGCACTGAGGCTGATTCCAAATTTTAGCTATTGTGAATAGTGTTCCAATATATGTTCTAACAGCATCTCTATAATACCTTGACTTAAATTATTTGGGGGTGGGCACTATATACCCAGAAGTGGCACATCTAAATCAGATGGAACTTATATTTTTAATTGCTTAAAGAACCCCGCTACTGATTTCCACAGTAGCTGCAATAATTTACATTTCTAACAGATGTAAACAAGCGTTTCTACTTTCTGGATCCTCACCAGCATCTTTGTTTGTTTTGTTGATGATAGCCATCAGGACTTGTGTGAAATGGAATTTCAATGTCCTGCTGGTCTATGTGTCTGTTTTGGTTAGCAACGCCATGCTGTCTTTTATATAAAGGCAGATACTATGGTGACTACAGCATTGCCCTGTTGCTCAGGATTACTTTATCTTTTGTGTTTCCATATGAATTTTAGGATTGCTTTTCCTGTTTTGTAATTTCATTGGAATTTAGATGAGGATTTTATAAAGTTGGTATATTGCTTTTGCCTCTGAAGCATTTTCATAATATTAATTCTGCAGGTTGATGTATATGGGGGAAATGATGCCTTCTATAATTTCTTTCTTTGGTGCTTTGTAGTTTTAATTGTTGAGATTTATAACTTCTTTGATTAAGTTTATACCTCGGTCTTATGGTTTTTTGAAGCCATTAAGAATGGGATTGTTCTTCTGAATTATTTTTCAGCAAATCTATTGTTACTATATAGAAAAGCTACTGATCTTTTTATTTTTAAATTTTTGTATATATTTATCTTGTGTGTGTGTGTGTGTGTGTGTGTGTGTGTGTGTGTGTGTGTGTGTACAACATGGTGTGCATAACAGAGGCCAAAAGACCATTTGAGTAAGTTCTTTCTGTCTCTGTAGATTCTGGGGATCAAACTCAGGCTTTTAAGCTTGAAGGCAAGCACCTTTACCACTAAACTATCTCTCCAGCTCAAGCTACTTCTTTTTGTATGCTGATTTTGTATCCCACTCCTTGAAGAAACTATTATCCAGATCCAACAGTTCTGGGAGAGGCTTTGTGGTCTTTTAAATGTAGAAACACTTACTCTTCAAACACAGATGATTTGACTCCTTCCTTTCCTATTTGTATTACTCTTATTTCTTCCTCTTGCCTTACAGCTCTGGCTAAGATTTCAAGCAGTATGTTGAATAAGATAGTGATAGTGGATAGCTTTTCTCAATCCTGGTTTAGAGGATATATTTTCAGTTTTGCCACACTCAATATATTGGTGGCTATAGTTCCATTGTATGTAGCCAACTTATGTTGAGATATGATCTTCTGTTCTTGATGTTTTAGGACTTTTGTTATGAAAGGACCTTGGGTTTGGGCAAATGCTTTTTCGGTATGTGTTGAGATGATTATTTGAGTTTTCATTCTTGATTCTGTTTATGTGATATCTTATATTTATTGATTTGTATGTGTTACATAGTTGTATTTCTGGAGAGAATCCAAGTTGGTCATGATATATGATTTCTTAATGTATTGTTGAATACAGTTAGCAAGTATTTCATTGAGGATTTTTACATTTTTGTTGATCAAGGAAATTGGCTTGTAATTCTTTTTGTGTGTGTCCTCACTCAGGTTCTGTATCAGGGTAATCCTGACTTTTTAGAATGAGATTTCAAATATTTCTTCCCTTGTTTTCTACACAATAATTTGAGAAACACTGACATGGTGTTTTTCTTTAAAGTTTTTGTTTAAAGGTCTTAAAGAATTCAACAGTATATTGAATCCATCTTGGTAGATTTTTTAAAATTAATCTTTCAGTAGTGTTATTCATTACTTGTGGGGCGTTTACCCAACCACCCCCACAGTTCCCCAGAGTTTTCTTGAGTGCGAGCAGCAGGAAATATTAGATAGAAGGATTTATTGCAGAGAATATCGCGGAGATAAACAGATAGAAAATAAAGGATAGCCTCGAGAGGGCCTGGAACCTATTCCAACGGGCCCCGACTGTCTCTGCCCCAGGGTTTTTATAGAGACGCCAAGGGGTGGAGCAAGAGACCTCCTCCCCCAGCACAGCCAAGTGCAGACCATCCCAGACACCTGCACTTAGGCCCGTGGTCTAATCATCCTCTATTCGGACCTGCTGGGTAAAGTCACGAGGAACCCGAGAACGGGCTCCCACAGGTCCCCCTTTCTTAATATATAAAAAAATAACTAATAATGGCTTACAGCAATCTCCATAGCTGTTACACCTCCCAGTATGGGAGTAGAGGATGATATAGATGGCATTTCTCTTTTGAATTAGGTCCAAGGTGACTACAGCAGTCTTAGCTGCCTCAAGCCCTTTCTAAGCCAAAAACTCTTAAGGCAACTACAAACTTAAAGAATCCCTTAGCTTCATCATTACCATTAACAGGTTAACAAACATTGCTATACATAGCCACAATTCTCTCAGTCTTACAACTCAAAGCAAACTCTTAACAGAACCATTTGAATTAGCATATATGGTGCTATATATAGTTAACAATTTTCTCCGTCTTACAACTTTAACTCAATCATTTGAATTTTCTTGTTAACAGAACATAGGAAAAACTCCGATGTATTCACATCAAACTTAAATATTTCCTTAACTCCACAAAACCAGGGTGCATTAATATCAATAGGGTAAATATAATTTCTGCAAACATAATTCAATCTCATAACTCCTCCTTCTCTTTATAATTTTTTAAACAAAATCTCAAACCTAGTTAGAAGAACCCAAACTCATATAATTCCTACAAACCCATATTGAAAAGCAATCTTCTCAATCTAACCATTAACATTTTGAAAACTTAGCAAAACATCCAAAAGCAGTTTCTTAATAAAACTCTTTACATTTTAAAAGCAGTCTCTTAATATACCCCATTTGCATTTCTTACTAACAAAAACATGACATTAATCCATTCAAACAACTTTTGAAATTAGACTAAGGAATATTAACTCTCCCCCTTTTCTTTATAATTTAGGCAAAATCTCAAGCCTAGTTAGAAAACCCAAATTTTTCCATTTAAACAGTTCCATTTGTAACATAAAACCAGTTCTGTAAGTAATTTCATTTTTACATAAACAGTTCCATAAAACAATTGCATTTTTAACATAGAATACATGAATCATCAATTAATAAAGCATATATGCATACATATCTTGACTCTAGGTAGAAATAATAAATTTCTTCATTTAAACAGTTCCATTTTTAACCCAATTCCAGCAAACAGTTCTAGGTCATTACTATCAATAAACTCAAAGTTGTCCCATTGCAATGAAATCTCTACTGTTCATTTCATTTCTTAAGTCCCAAAATTCACATGATAAATTCTGGTACGAGCCTTCCAAATATGAAGAAATCCATAACCAAAATCTTTCTGTAGTTTTATCTCATTTTAAGTTCAAAAAGTTCAAACAAGAAATAAATTCTAGTATCAGGCTTTCACACTTCAAAATATGAAGAGACGTTTTTCAACCAAAACTTTTTGCAGTTAACAATTTTTGTTCAAACAAGTGTCTCTGAACTTATTCTCAAGCCAGAGACCTTTTTAGGTACAGTAGTATTCTAAACCGCGCCGTTTTTGATGTTAGCTCAGGTTTTTCTGTGTTGCATCGATTTTCCACGGATCTCAGCTGCAGATGCCTTGTTGTGCTGGTTCTCGCGTCCGCCATTCTTAGCTTCTTAGCGGCTTCTGGAGCTTTTGAAACCATTCAGACTGCCTACTTTGCAGTCTGCTGGGACACTAACCTTCTGTGTCTCGGGTTCTTTCACCATATACATTAGGAATAGATTCATGTTTACCATTTACACTTTCTTACAAATTCACGTATAACATTAACATCTACTTATTTATACTCTTTAAGAGAACTATAGAACTACTTTAGCAAATATATTTCTTACTACTTCTTATGTATTTCTTATGTTCTTATTTAAACTTACATTTACAACTAGCATCTTTACTTATTACAAGCTTATTACTACATGTCTTAGGACTACCTTAGATTCTTCTTGTAAGCTTATATTCTTAAAGGAACTCTATAGATCTATTTTACAAACTTTTATAAGGCTATCATTAGCATATATATAATTTAGCAAACATCTGAAGATTTCTTTAACACAGATCTAACAAGACAGAATTTTTACAAACTCACATATCTTATTTTCATCTTTTTCTACCCCCTACTCCTAACTATTATCACTATCTCTATTAGATTTTCTTAACTAGACAGAAAGTACGTACATCATTTCTAAATTTTAGATTTTATAGTCAGCTTTGTTATAAAGCACTGGGATTTATTGAGTGTTGTTATAGAATTGTGATAGTTGTTGCTAGGGGACTGCAACCCTCCCAGGAAGACGCCACACTCCAAAGTTGCCAGTTCTCTCAGCCGTTCCGGACCGGCAGAGATGCACTGTCAGCGGCAGACGGTCTTCAACTAGAGGCTGTCCCTTCACCCAAATTCATAGCAGTTCCCCCAAGTGCTTGAATTCAGACAAACGTTTCTATTACTGAAAAACTTCACTTCACCCTGAGGGTGAAATTACCATATTTAGCTGCTGTAAAGCTCTTCACCAAATACTGCACAGCTATAAGGTGATATAAAGTATTTTTCTAAAGGAGCTAGTAAAGCCAAAAGCGGCACAGGCCCGAACTCTATTTCCTCACTGTTTACATTAACCAGTGACAAAACCGCAGAAACACTGATTGAGCCACTTTCCTTCTGGTTTCTTTATAGAAACGTCATTGGAGCTGACCTTCCTTAGTTCCACGCTCCTTAGGAAACGCTCCGGTAACCACCGAGCTTCATTCCCCTCTTGTGAAAAAACACAAACATGTCCTCAACCCCATATTAACACAGGATCGGGACCCTTCCATAATCCCGAGCAGGGATCTTTCCATTTCCAATTACCCTCAGCTAAAGGACCAGGAAGATTGGAGTGAGCTCTAGTATGGCCCACAAAGCATGGCAGCTTTCTTTTGTGGAATAGCGTCTTGGATTTGTTGGAACATTTTGACTGGATTGTTGTTAGTTCCAGTATTTTAACCAAAACTGTTACTATTCAAAGGAGTCAAGAACATAGATGTTCTTTCATGAAACATCCTTCATTAGCTTACTTTGAGAAAAAGCATTTTCAGGATTTAGTATTTTCACTTCATTAGCTTTAACTCCTGATATTAGCAGCTGTGAATATTTAGCATTGATTTCTTATAAGGAACTTTCAGGTGAAGCAATTCTTTCGTAAGACAGCTTTTCTGAAGTTTGTTTCCCATCTATAAAGCAGTCATTTTTTTTTAATGCCTGTTTCTTATCCCCTTAATTAGATTTGCAAAGGAATCACTCATTGCAGGTTCTTTGTTCAAGAGGTAAATAACTTTTAATTTCACATAAGTTTTTTCATATCTAAGACAACATTCAGTGTATAAACTGCTTTCCCTTGTTTTCTTAACGATTTTAAAGTGGTTTGTTTGCTCTTAAAGGTAGCTTTTTGTCATCCAACTACTGCAAAAACTTTGCACAGCTATTAGGGTAAATAAGGCATTTTACCAAGGAGCCCCAAACCGCGAAGCACCTAGTTCTGTATCCTTTCAATTTTTCATTGGAACTGACACTTAAACTCTTAGATGATTTTCCTCCTTATTCTTTTAAAAGCTGTATTTTAAAGTTTACCATGAATGTATTTTCGAGCTGACAAAAGTGTTTCAGGGCAATGTCGCCATCTTTAGCGGAAAAACTACCTTTCCCAGAATGCATTTCCCTTATATCAGTCTATAATAATATCAGTTCCTTATATCAGTCCTTTATATCATTTCCCTTATATCAGTCATTTCCCATAGTTCTTTTTGGGTCTGAGAGTCAACTTTTAAGTTCTTTTTTTACCAGACTTGCTTACAAATTCTTGCCCGGGAGGTTTGAACAAAGTTTTTTGCTTTTGCAACGGAAGATTTCAACAGGCATTTTACATTTTCAATTATGGGACATTGGGAGATTCCTATTCTCTCAACTGGCTTTAGCAGGTGTCTCTGCTTTATTTGACACTGGCCCCCAAATCAGAACTGCACCTGCCTCATTAGTACGCATTGAGGTGGGCAATTTCTGATAGCAACTTTCCTCGGGGCTTGTGTTTGCCTCAGCCAGTCAGTGAAAAACAAGATCATGTACAACAGCTTTTCCATAGCTCTTTCGGAGAGATTTTCTCCCACTGATCTATCCCATTTTGCTTGTTCCTTCCTCCGCCAGATGCAGAGCTTCAGGTATCTATCTGCAGCTCTGTACCTCTGCTAGCTGCCTTTGGAGGTAGGGGCTTTTTTTTCTCCCCCCGAATCTGCCTCAAATTCTAGCAGCTTTTTCAGGTCATATATTTTCTGGGGAGGATTATGTCCCTTCTCTGTTTCTTCAGAGTCTTTCTCCCAGACAGTTCCCAGTTTGGTCTCAGTTTATCCCCTCTACCCCAGAAACAGTTTCCGACACTACAGTGGCGGCTTTCCCTGCTACTGAAGGTAGGGGCTTTTTGTCCATTTGTTTTCTGGGTCTGTGTGGTTTGCGTACAGACTGAAAATCTAACAAGGGAGGTTTTTGCCATTTCTAAACTCCCATTAGGACAGGTGATTTGCCTCATCAGGCCTTCACCTGGCCCAGTCCCCCAGTGGGTTGCGTTTGCTTGTCTGGGTGCTCAAGGACAGAGCTTATTCCAGAGGCAATCACCCCTTAGGGCTACACCCCCTCATCTCAGGGAGTCAGTTGAAACAAAGCTTTTCTCAAAGAGATGCTTTCTCTGACAGAAAAGAAAGCTTTACTCCTGGATAGTTCTGTTCTGCCCTGGCTGGGCTCTTTCCCCAGACAGCGTTCTGACTCAGCAGCACAACTGCTTCAGACACAGTTCAGCTTTACTGTTTTCCCAGAAAGGTCCTTACTGATAGGAAAGCTTTTTTCAGATGTCTTTTTGCAGCAGTGGACCTACCAACCCGGGACTTGTAGGAAAGCAGACAACTGTGCTGTTCCCACTGCCTTTAGCTTTGGTTGTTCATTAGCAACCTTCCCCTGGATCCTGCACCTTCCTGCCTCAGCTCTGTGCTCCAGGAAGTTTGCAACTGCAGGAACCCTAGTATTCCTGAAATGCACTCCAACTCAGAGAAGCTGGCCAGTCCCTCTGGGTTTTTGCTCAGAAGCGAGGATACAATGCTAACAGTTTGCACTGCTTCAGGGGATCTTTGCATTAGGACGATTAGGAGCACCTTTTCATTCTGAAACGCTCAAACAAAACCCTTGATGCCTCAGCTCGGTTGTAACTGAAAAGCTTGGCTTTTTTGCTTTTCTCAGGTAAAGTTTCTGGCCCTTTTGGGCTCTATGTAGCTCTTTACCCACACTCTACCAAGCGTTTCCCTCAGGGTACTCTGACCCACTGTCTTTTACTAGCTTGAAGAGACAGAGCTTAGAAGAGGTTTTTAGGAACTTGTCCCTGCCTCCTGCATTGCAGGGATGATTTTTAAAGCTTGAAAGAGAACTTGGAGAGGTTTTGCTGTCTTAAGTTTGTTGTTTTTCCCTTAGAGCTAGTCACAGGTGGTCCCCATACTAATATCTTCAGGTGATTCTAATTTTTGTCCTTCTGAGATAGTGAGTTCTGAAAGGCTTTAGTTTTTAAGTTTAAGAGAGCTTTTGAGAAAGATTAAGGCTTTTTAGAGAGATTTTTCCCCCAAATTTTCCAAGAAAAACTTTAAGAGAAAGGTTTTTTTCCCCCCAAGAGAAAGAGCAACTTTTCCCAAAACTTCCCAACTTTAAACTTTTTGGCTTTTTACATCCCCATTTTTGCCTCAGGGAGAAATCATTTTCTCCTGCCGCTTGGACTTAGCATTTCAGCTGTCCCCAGGTCAAAAGCTTCCATGGGAAACTTTTTCTTCCCCATAAGCTCAAAGAAGAGCTTTTTTACTACCCAAATAGCCCAAAGAAAGATTTTTTTTCCCAGTTTGCGTTCATAGCCCCCAAAGTTAGAAAATTGTAGAGTTTTTCCTGTCTAGTTGCCTTATTTTTTTCTACACAATCTTACACTTCTAAGTTTTTCCTAAACTATATTACTACCCTATGCCTTATACTTATTTTTCACAGATAGAAATTAAGGGATAGAAGATAGAAAATTTTGACAGAAGAGAATTTCGCTGCAGCATCGGACATCCTTCCAGTCCGCTTTTTCTCTCGAGGATAAAACCCCTGCCTCTCAAAAATATATATATATAAAATATATATTTTCCATAACACCGGCATGCCTCATCCACTGGCAGGGCTGAACTCAGCACTTTCGCCAAAAACTCTGTAATAAAACTATTATTTTCCTTTATCTTTAGTCCCTATTACTTTGTCTTTAGTCCCTGCTCATTTGTCTTTTAGTTCCCCCTTTTTTTTAGTCCCCCTTTCTTTTGTCCCTTTTTTTTCTTTTTTCTTTAGTCCCTGTTCATGGCGCCATTCTGTGGGGCGTTTACCCAACCACCCCCACAGTTCCCCAGAGTTTTCTTGAGTGCGAGCAGCAGGAAATATTAGATAGAAGGATTTATTGCGGAGAATATCGCGGAGATAAACAGATAGAAAATAAAGGATAGCCTCGAGAGGGCCTGGAACCTATTCCAACGGCCCCCGACTGTCTCTGCCCCAGGGTTTTTATAGAGACGCCAAGGGGTGGAGCAAGAGACCTCCTCCCCCAGCACAGCCAAGTGCAGACCATCCCAGACACCTGCACTTAGGCCCGTGGTCTAATCATCCTCTATTCGGACCTGCTGGGTAAAGTCACGAGGAACCCGAGAACGGGCTCCCACAATTACTGATCTATTTAATTGTATGCATTTTCTTGTTTTAATTTTGTTAGGTTGTATGTACCTAGAATTCTATCATTTTCTTCTAGACTTTCTAACTTGTAGAGTATCACGTTTGAAAATATTGCCTAATGAACTTCCAGATTCTCTTTGTATTTGTACCATATATTCATCTCCAGTTTATTAATTGGTGTCTTCTCTGTCTTTATTTTGGTTGTTTTGGCTAAAAGTTTGACTTTGTTTATTCTTTTAAAGAATCAACACATTGATTCAGTGATCCATTGTGTTTTTTTCCAGTTTCCATTTTATTCTTTCAGCTCTGATTTTTATTCTTAGTTTCCACTTGTCCATTTTTTATCAACTTGTTTTGCTTATCAAAGACTATGAGAGTCATTATTAGATATTGACTTAAGATCTTACTGATTTTTTAATGTATACCTTGCCTTTATAACTATAAACTACATCTCACTGCTTTTATTATTATAGCTCACATATTCTTTTCAAAATATTTTATTAATTAATTTAGAATGTCATACAATGTAGTTTGCTTTAATTCATTCCCAACTTCTTCTTCTAATTCCTCCCAGATCTACCACCACCTTCTTCTCCCACAAACTTCATGACCTGTAGGGCCTTCTATTGGAGTATATTTGATCTACTAGTGGTCACACCCTTAAAGAAAACCTACTGTCCTTCCCTTTTAAGCCATTAGCTGCTCATACTTCCTTAGTTAGAGGTGGAGGTTCATGAACATCTTCCTGCCTCATGCTAGAATGTTGACTGGCTTTACCTTGTGCACACAATCATGGCTCTTATTAATCCCTGAGTAGTGGTCCTGTCATGTCCAGGAGACACTATTTTGCTCTGGTCCTCCATGGTCTCTGGCTCTTATATGCTACCCTTTCCAACCCCTGTTCCATGATGATCCCAGAACCTGGTGGTAGGGATGATATAGATGTCCCATTTGTGGCTGATAACTCCATTGCCACTTATTCTCTATACTTTTACCAGCTGTAAAGTTTCTGTATTAATCATTTTCCACCACACACTGAAACTTCTCTGATGAGGCATGAGAACTGTACCAATCTATAAGTAGACAGACACAACATTGAGGGTTGTCTAACTCTGTGTCTACTTAGCAGAAATATTTAACAGTAGTAGGTTCACATCTGCTGACCCTGAGCTCCCAAATAATAGCTTCATGGTCATATATACAGTACCAGGCATGTATTGCCTCCTGTGGAGCAGGCCTTTAACATAATCAGAAAGAGGTTGGTTACCCCATAACATTCATGCCACTAAAATACCCATAGGCATATCTTGGTACACCATCATTATTGCATTTCACAAGGTTCACAGTTGGATAAGACTGTTGATGGACCCCCCCCCCACTACCACCAGCTTACACAACATCTTCTAATACCATGAAAGCTAGATAACAATGAGAAAAATTCTTTGTCAGTACTAATTTGATTTCTCCACATCCTGTGACAAATATGTGAAACACATTGCTTTATTTTTACCTTTTTTTGTATTTTAGACTGGGACATGAACATCTGGAGCTCATGTCATTGGTTTTAACTTCCGATTTTTCTTATTCTTTTTTTCTTTCTTTCTTTTGATTTCTCTCATTCTTTAAGTTGAAGTATTGTCAAAGTTCAGATGAGACTGGGTTGTGGTAGAGTTGAGATGTAGTTTCTCACAACTGGACTGGAAGTGTAGTTCAAAGTAATCATACAGCATGCTCCAAGTATCTACCTGATGTGATACCATTGAGAAAATAAAAATCACTGCAGAAGCAACCACAGACAAACCCACCATAGAAAAACATTAACAACAAATTGTAAAAATCAACATAACTCTATTAGCTTTAGGGGAATAAAGTAACAAATAGAATATTGTACAGAAAGAAGATAGTAGTTGTTTGGATAGGAACAGAAAAAAGAAATAATAACAGTGAATAGCATTAGTAAAAATAGAAGAGGAGGCATGAAACACTAAATTGGAGGAAAAATGCCAATGCATAAGGCAAGAAATTACTTCAATCAAGCTAAGGGTAAAATAAGAGGGGGAAAACACCAAAATAGCAAAAAAAAAAAAGCTTGTAGGTAAGTGAAAGAGGATAAAGATGAAGAAGGAAGACAGAAAATTTCATTTAACTGAAGACAGAGTGTAGGTAAAAAATACGAGAACTAAAAACGAATATTAAGATCAGGGTATGAGAGCACACATCTACAACACTGGCACTCAGATGGTTAAGTCTGGGAGATTGCAAGCCCCAGACAGCCTATATCCTGTGGTAAGAGCCTGTCCAAAGCAAAACTTAATCTCCAAACCAAATCAATATAAATGCAAAACAAAACAGAGCTAAAACTAAAACACCTCAAACAAGACAGGACAAAGCAAGTCAAAGAAATTGAATATTAAACACATATAAATATTTCAACTACTCAGTCTAACTTAACTGTCTCTACAGATAAAAAGAACAAAAGAAATAAGTAAACAGAAATATTATTTATTTTTAAAAAATATGCCATGTGTTCTAACCTCTAAGGATATCAACTGAATAGCCAGAGGTGGGGATTCTGGGTCTATGAACAGCCAGCAGTGTGGATCTGGGTCTATGCAGACTACCTTCTATTTGACCACTTTGGTTTATACACTAGGTGAGAGCAAACTCTGTGCTATTTGGCTTCCTCTGCTTTCCTTTGTGTTGTTTGCCTAGCAATCAGAGGGAATGGCTTGGGGGTGAGCTGGCAGTTCTTACTGCCCCTTGGATATCATCACATTTCTCAGGACTGTATGGGGCAGACTGCAAGCTTCCCACCCACAGGTTCTGGCACATAGTACCTTCTTGTTCATGTTGCTGTAGTGGGGAAGCCCTGTGCAGATATGGTGACTATAGCTGTAGACACACAACTTATCTCCTGCAGGCAGGCAGTTAGCAACACTCATTTCCCCTCCAGGATCTCAGAAAGCTAGCTGTTCTCCTTCATGGTCCTAAAAGGAAAACTACCATTCGCCTTTGACCAGTTTTCACCACCATGCGGAGCTCTCCAAGGTCCTGGTTTCAAAGATCCTTCCTTCCTTCCTTCCTTCCTTCCTTCCTTCCTTCCTTCCTTCCTTCCTTCCTCCCTCCCTCCCTCCCTCCCTCCCTCCCTCCCACCCTCCCTTCCTTCCTTCCTTCCTTCCTTCCTTCCTTCCTTCCTTCCTTCCTCCCTCCCTCCCTCCCTCCCACCCTCCCTTCCTCCCTCCCTCCCCCTTCCTCTTTCCTTCCTTCTTTCCTTTTTCTTTTTTTTGTTTAGTTTTGTTTTCTATCTGAAACTGGATCAGTATTTCAGGTCTGAACACAGTGGAGTGTGCTCTGTGTTCCTGGTACAGGAGAAAGCAGAGGCCTTTGATTCCTAACACTGTAAACTCAGGCAGTATTGATTCAAACTGGCTTCTCACCATGCACTGTGATCAAATGCCATTAAGAAAAAACTTTCCTACAGCTTTTATGCTATGTATATCCCAGGACCACTGTCTGGTTACACTGCAGATATCCTGGAAGAGTGCGATGTGTTCTCTCAATATGTCTGTCTCTTTCTTCCTCCCTTCTTCTTTTCTTATTACACTTTTTATCAACCCTCTTCTGACATTCCTTTCTCTCTCTCTCTTTCTTTCTCCCTTTTGCTTCCTTCCTTCCTTCATTTCTTTTCTTTCTTTCTTTCTTCCTTTCTTTCTTTCTTTCTTTCTTTCTTTCTTTCTTTCTGGCTTTTGGAGACAGGGTTTCTCTGTGTAATGGCCCTGGCTGTTCTGGAACTCTCTTTGTAGACTAGTGTAGTTTCAAAATCAGGGATCCACCTGCCTCTGCCTCCTGAGTGTTGGAAATAATGGTTTCTACCACCATGCCCAGCCTTCCATTAATTTCTTCCTGGTTCACTCACTGAGTTACTTTCTGTCCCTCATTCCATTTTCTTGTCTGTCTGTCTGTCTATCTGTCTATCCATCTATCTATCCATCTATCTGTCTATCCATCCATATATCTATCTATCTATCTATCTATCTAATTATCTATCTATCTATCTATCTATCTATCTATCTATCTATCTATCTATGACCATCTATCTTTCTCCTTCCTACCATCCTCTCTCCCTCCCTCCTATATCTTCTCACAGCTGAAAGCACAGCACACATTTTCTAATGCTTTCACATTGTTTTTCCCATTTCCTTCAGCTCCCACACCCTGCAGCTGGAATCATCCAAGCTGGGCACTCTACCTGCTGCAGTGGATTTCCTCTTCCTCTGTCAAGTTTTCCAGAAAATTATGCTTAAAAATATGGGTCTATCTGCTTATGACTGAAACTTCAGTGCTTTCCCAATCTCATCCACTCAGAAGGACATGATGATGTGGAACTCTGAGAGGAGCACATGAGAACTCTGGGGGAGTGTGAGATTTCTCCAATTCGGACTACAGGTGGGCCCAAATGTTATTAGCTTTGCCTAGACTGGGAATTATTGCTTCTCAGTATAAACTACACTGATGGACAGTCACAGGTCTTTAAATGCTTTACAGGGTTAAAATTTCTATCTGTGAAGAAGTCCACTCATCCAGCTCTTCACAAAAGGCAGCAAGCCCAGGCAAAGCTCAAATTGTTTCCTTATCAACAAAGAGCCTTCTCTGGACCAAGGCCAGGTCACATTCTTGATGGGAGGGTGTTCTGAGGGAGCACAATGATTAAATCAGAGCCTTTTGGGCCTGGGGCCTTTCAGAACTGGGACAGATCATCATGTAGCCATTGGTTAACACTATAGTCTTAGGAATGCTGCATTCTACTTCAGAGCCTCAAAATCCTCATATACGAAAAAGGGTTCATAGGAACGCCCAATTCATAGGGTGTAGGGATTAAGTGTAGTTAGGATCCTGGCATGCAGTAAGCACTTGATGATTTTAGGTATTGTGGCTTCAGTGAGAAATGTCCCCCATAGGTTCATATGCTTGAACACTTGGTTTCCAGTTGGGGATGTCTTCTAGGGAGATTTTGGAGGTATGGCCTGCTGAAGGAGCTCCATCACTGGAGTTGAGCTTTGAGATGTCATTGCCTCACTCTACTTCCAGTTTGCTCTCTCTGCATCACGCTTGCGACTGAGATGTGATCTCTCAGAGTACTGATGGTGCCACCATACTTACTGCTAGCTGCCATGCCTCTCTGCCGTGTTGGGCATTAATCCTTCTGGAGCCATAAAAATAAACTCTCCCATCAGTTGCTTTTGGTCAGGGTGCTTCATCACAGCAACAGAAGAGTTATTACTATAGCTATAAAGATGGTGGTGCTGATCACAACGATGACAGAGATGATGGCAGGGGTGGTTGTAGTTGTGGTCGTGGTGATTCTTGCTCATTTAATGTGAAGATAGAGAATAAGAATGTATATAAAGAATTAAACAGTGCAAACTGAACTAAATACAGAAATGAAATGAAACTGAAACACTCAACCTATAACAAATGAGGAACTAGAAAGCATCAGAAGAATATGCCTATGTGAATATATGTCTGGGGGACTCTCTACATGTGTTTTCTTCAATAAATGGTGCTGAGTCAAGTGTATGCCTGTATGGAAAAAATTAAATTTAACTCCACCCATATACAAAAATTTACACCTGGAACATGGCTGGTATATTGAAAGGTAAAAAGGGGTGGCAAAATTGAAATAGCTTCTCCATATTTTTGAGTTAATCTGATCTAGAATGACGAGCAGATCCCATTGAGGTGTGTTTTAATAGGGAATAAGACAAGGTACCTTGTTAACATGTTAAGTGTAGCTTCTTAGTCTTATTTCCCTCAGTTCAGGTAGTATAATCTCCTGACACACTTATTTCTGTTTGAGGTACTGCCTGGGCAACTGTGGGATGAGCCTTGGCAGGAAAGTCATCCTCCATGCCCCATACCTGACTCTCTGGGTTGGGTGTGTGGCAGGCCTTCTTGTCAGTCTGCTTATGCAGGGAATGTGCTCTGCAAGCCACTCCCCCTTCCAACTCCAGCTCATGCCCCCAACCTGGAGTCAGGGCACAGTCCATTCTCATACCGCCCTTCCATAGAGAAAGAGGATTCACAGAGATGAAGAGATTATTTTCCATCCCACGTGGCTCTGATGATCTTTTTGTAGCCCCATATGCCAGAATCTGGAATGAGAGAGGCTGAGTGGAGTTCTCCCCTGGTCCCAAGACTTGGACTACCTCTGAAAGGAAAAGGTGACTCCTATCCACTGTGTTTACAGCACTCAATACTCCCTTCTAACAATTTCACACACTGCCAAGCTCCTTATTTTACAGATAAACTAACTGAGCAGAAAAGACACACCATTGACCTAGAAATCACCCAGCAGATAGTCACACAAGCCAAGATTTCAGTGTATAGGCCGTATGTAAGACAGATAATATGTAACTTGATTATCACAGCATGAGTAGGAAAATGTCCAGGTCTTTCCTACACAGCTAAGGAAAGAACAGAGACTTCTCAGAAGACTGGGTGAGCATGGCTCATCTGACCTCCCCATGCCCTCTCCATCCTTAAGTCTGCTCAGAGCTCCTGAGAAGGAGCACTCTCCAGAAAAGACCAGTAATTATTCCTGGCTTTTTAATTAGACCAGATGAAGGCTATTCCATGAGCCAACAGTCTTAACTAAGCTAGGAATTGTTGCTTTAATTTGTCTTTCTTTTTAGGGAAAAGTTGTTAAAATATGACTTTAAATATGTTCTATTAAAAATGACAACTCATGGAAAAATAGAAAAGGGATTGCTGCAGAATATTTGTTTACATTGTGAAGATGTATCTTTGCCAAGGTGCCTTCTGATTGGTTTAATAAAAAGCTGAAATGGCCAATAGCAAGTCAGGAAGAATTTAGCAGGACTTCCAGGGACAGAGAGGACTTAGGGGGCATCATTGAGATGTGGAATGAATTGGACACACAGAATGGGAGAGAGGTAAAATTCATGAGGTAAAATGTATATTAATAAAAAAACATGGGTTAATTTAAGTTTTAAGAGCTAGTGGGACAAGCCTAAGCAGATGACCAAGCTTTCATAATTAGTAAGTCTCCATGTCATTATTTGTGAGCTGGTGGCCCAAAATAAAGTCAAACTACAGTAGATCTCAGCAGCACTGTTTCCATGACACATTATTTAAGTAAGAATAATCTGATTCTGTAAATTGATAATAATGATAACCAGTATTTGTGAGGTATCTACTGTATGATCTTTATTATTTCAAGCCAATACTGAGTACTTCCTGGCTTTCAGGCTGAGGATACAGCAAAATGACAGTAAAATGACAAGAGTCTCTTCTTATGGAATTGGTATTCTAATGTAAGAGAAAAATAGGCAAGCAGATGAATAAACAGAGCAACCATATGCTGTATGAGATGTAAAGAAAGAATAAAAGAGAAAAAGTGAGAAGGGCAATTGTGGTGATATTTTATTTTTGTTCTAATAAATAAAGCTTGCCTGAAAATCAGAAGGAGGAGCTAGCCACTAGTTAACCATAGAGGTCTGGAGGTCTGTACAGACAGACAGGAAATGATAGAGCTGGGCGGAGAGAGGAAGTAATAATGCAGGGTGGAGAGAGGAGCTAGCTCTCTTTCCACAGAGGATTCCACAGGCATAAGAACAAGTGGCTTGTTCTCTGCCTCTCTGATATTTCAGGTTTACCCCAATATGTGGCTCTGTTTTTTTTTTTTTTAATAAGACTGTTTAGTAATTTGTATTACAACCAATGTTACTTATGTGGTTAGGAAGGCTACCCTTCAGGTGACCTCAATGCTATCAAGGCCAAAGAGACTTCCTGGGGAAGAGAGCTCTAAGAACACCGAGGGGCAGATAGATGCAAAGGCCCTGTACTGAGAACAAACTAAAATACTTAGACCAGGAGGCCTTGTGTCTGGAGAGGAAGAAACAAGGAGGGGGAAGGAGGGAATGGGGAAGGGAGGGAGGGAGGAAGAGAGAGAGAGAGAGAGAGAGAGAGAGAGAGAGAGAGAGAGAGAGAGAGAGAATGCCAGAGTTGATGGGGCCATACTTCTCATTCCAAGCTTTTTATCTTTGTTGCAAAGAAATCTGAAGTCAATGAGAGAAGGCACTGAAAGGCAGGAGGAATGAAAACCATGAATAAGACTTTTCTGAAAGGTCCATCACAGCGAGGAGAAAAGCCAAGGACCCATGAAGAGGTGGGGACAAACGCACAGGATTGTGGGCTTGGGGGTGAGGGTGAAGTCTGGGAGCAGAGGCTGGGTTCTAGAGTACTTTTTCTTTTCTTTCTTTTAGGAAAAATACATGAAGCATGCATGTATTTTTAAAGGAAAGACAACGAAGGATGATAATGAAGCATTTGAGGAGCTGGGGGAATGTGTTCTTCACAGAGAACTGGAAGCTTGGGTTGGCCTGTACTCTGGGGCAGACGAAATGAGAAAGTTCATTCTTGGGCATGGAAGGAAATAGACTGTGCTGCATGCAGATGGGATCTAGAATTCAGAGCAGAGGATTGGGTGGATGGTATTAGACTATCCTTCCCAACACTTGGTGACCTCAGCAACAGAAAGAGGAACTCTGTTATGGGGGGGGCTGAGTATAGCACTTGAGATTGCCTGGCAAATGAGTCGGCATCAGAGTCAGTTTGGAAGGCATCTTTTGGTGCTCAGTGCATGCCACCTTGACTGCAGAAGCTTTTGGATTTAAGGAGAAAACCCTCCTGGGAATCTCTGATTTAGGAGAAAAAGAAACTGTGGCTCGGTTGAATTTTTCCTCTGTCTAAACTCAGATCTAGAGCCAGCTGGCCTCCCACTCATTTGAAAAAATTAAAATCCCATTTTCAGACAGACTTTCCTTAGCTTAAAAAAAAGTCACGCTTCACAGTCCACCCCGCAGAGAGTTGGTTTTGGCAGACACGCCAAGGAATGATGTCATGTTCTGAGGACAGGGAAAGCCCTGTGTGCCTTTGATTTCCCCTTCAAACTCAGTGCATCTGGGTGCCTCTACCTCCTGCTGGGTGCAGTATGAGTGGCACAGCATTTTTGAAGTGCAGCAAGATCATGGTATTTGTTTATGCCCTATGACCAGTCGCCAAAAAATTATGAAAATACCTCAGTGTGGGAGGGGGTGGTCCTCCTGGCTCTAATTATAGTGCTGGAATCTTTTAACTCATCTAATATCTCAAGGGAGAAATTATTAAGTAGATTTCACACATGAATAATTATTTTTGGAAAAAGTTTGATTTTGTGGGAAATAGTCCTTTAAAAATGTTAGACTCCCTCCCTGAGGGCTACCTGTCATGATTACCAGAGGTGCCATGCAAGCTTCCAAAGTAGAGAAGCAACCAATTGTCCTACCAGGTGCGACATCCATGAACCACAACAGCAACCGGCATTCACAATACCTTTCAGGGCTTAAAGGTGGCACATGCATCTTATATTGTGGCATGTATACCTTATACTGTGGCCCTTATACCTTGATGGCAATCAATAACTCTTTAATTGGACTCAGGCTCATTCAACAAGAGGGAAATCATGACTGTTACTGGAAACCTAGCTAACTACCCAGGGTCAATAAGGTTATGGATCTTGTAGGAGAACCTACAACTACCACTCTACTAAACTAGCATACTCCCTAACTACATGCTAAATATTTATACTTATATTCATAGATAAGGATAGTTCTCCCCTCTCATCAAAGTGAATTCTCTTTGCAACAGATGGAGACCATAACAAAAAACCATAAATGCACAGTTGGGGAGCCCTGTCTCAACAGGTACATATACAACACAAATCCAGTTCTTGAGGTTCAGAGATCATTGTGAAAGAGAGGAGGAAATGTTGTAAAGAGCCAGAAGAGCAGAAAGTTTATTGTGAGGTTGAATCCCCTAGAAATGTCAGAAGCTACACCCATCAAGTCTAACCAACATAGCTGCACAAACATAAGTTGAACTAATAGGACATTAATGCGCATGTTAATGTGGATGGGGAAAAGTTTGCAAGGCATCAACCCTAGACAAAGAACTACAGGCAATTAAGGATCCCGACATTCAGAGAAATAGCCCAGGAAGAACACTATTATCCAATACCAGTGGTAAGCCATAAAAACGTGTGTGTGTGTGTGTGTGTGTGTGTGTGTGTGTGTGTATGAATCTATATATATATATATATATATATATATATATATATATATATATATATATATCACTAGCAGGTTGTATTTGTATATTTAATAATACACACACACACACACACACACACACACACACACACACACACACACAAATAAAAGGAGGCCATGAAATGGAATGGGAGCTAGAAGGAGGGGTATATGGGAGGGGTTTGAGGAAAAAAGGGAAGGGTGAAATAGCGTAATTATACTAGAATCTCAAAAAAATATTTTTACAATGTTAGGCTTCACAGGCAGGATGAAACACTGTATTTTGTATAGTCCTTTTTTTATTTTAATTTTTGCTCATTTTTGACATTGTAGTTTAATCACATTACTTCCCTCCTCCCTTTCTTCCTTCCAACTTCTCCCATATACCCCTCCCAGATCAACAACAAATTCATGGCCACTTTTTTTTAATTAATTAGTAATGCACAACTTTATATACACACACATATTCCAAAATATAACCTTTTGAGTTTATATGTTATTACTTGTATGTATGCTTTCAGAGCTGACCAAGCTGACCATTGGCACTGGAAAACCAGCTGGTGTGCTCTTCCCTGGGGATGGACACCTCTCTCAAGCCCAGCTCTACTCAGTTGTCTGTAGTTTTTTTGTGTAGAGCTGAGCCCTCGTGGTCTTTTCCTTGTCCAGTTCAGCATGTTTATTGGTGTCCTTGTTCAGCTCATGTTTGGGAATACATGTTTTGGAGACTCTACAGGTATAACTTATGATGTTACCCATGGTCACAGAAGGCGCAACGCAAGCCTTCAAAAGAAAGAGACAACCAATGGTTCTATCCACTATGATGCCTATGAACCACATCAACAACCAGCATAGCATGATAACACTACAGGTGTAGTGCTGGCATACATACCTTGGTGGTAGCTAATAGCTCTCTAATTGGACTTAAGACCATTCAACAAGAGGGATACCATTTCTGGTACTAGAAACATAACTGGAAACATCAGTGCTTGTGAAATCATGGTTATTGGAAGAGAATCCGCAACCACTATTTTACTAAACCAGCATTATCCCTAACAATAGTACATTTTGTATAGTTTTAACCTGTATTCTGTGATTTAAAAAAAAATTGTTGTGTAACTGATGGGGTACATAGATTAGGAGATGTTGGAGATTTGGTGGAGTCTTGCTTTCCTTACCTCAAATTAAACTTAGGGCACACCTGAAAACAGAAGAATATAAGAGGTTCCTATTACAATTGACTACTTCTATATGGTCTCGGTGAGCTGAGCAGTACCATTTCAGCAGAAGAGTTCTTCTGACTGCCTCTTTATGCAGTCCCGATGCCTGGGAGTGCCCTCCATGAAAGTGGAATCTGGAGACAACAGAAGAGCTGCCCTAGAAATACTAATGAGACGGGGAGATAGCTCAGCCAGTAAAGTGCTTGCCCCAAAAGCACAGACTTGAGTTCAATCCTTGGAACCAACATAAAAGAGCTGGGCATGGTGGCATGTGATTTCAATCTCAGCTTTAGGGAGCTGGAGACAAGCAGATTTCAGAGGCTCAGTGTTCAGGCAGTTTAGCCTACTTGGCACATACCAGGCTGATGAGACCCTATCTCAAAAAAAAAAAAAAGGAAGGAAGAAGGAATAGATAGCACTTGAGAAAAGAACAACACCTCTGACTTCCTGACCTCCACAAATACACCCCATTCATACCTACATGTGCATCCACACATACCTGAACACACACACACATACACATACACACACACACACACACACACACACACACACACACACACACACGGAGGTGGTGACTTCACAGAAGTTATAGTCTTTTCATATCCATCCTACTCATGCTCATCTGCTAGGCAACAGAGGATGGTAGACATTTCCATTCCCCCAAAACCAAAATGAAGAGGGGTCAAGAGAAATGTTCACAAGAATAAGTGGCCACCCAACACAAGGAAAAATTGATTAATCACTGTGGTCCTGCTTGCCTGCCTATTTGTTGGTCTGCCCCTAAATGACCAAAAGCAGGTTTATGGACACTATGAAAGGCCATTTAATGGGGTTTGTGAATCTAAAGTCCCCAAGACAGATAGGATAGGGCCTGACCATGCCTGTCCAGCTGAGAGCTGAGTTTGGTGGTCAGAGAAGGAGGCATATCCCACTACCCAATAGGAGTGTCAAAGAGTGTGTAGTCATCATTACTGGAGTCCGTCTTCTCCTCATAGACTGTCCATACATAGAGTATAGCCATTCTTTCCACATGGTGAATCCTTAGCTTGAAGCTTGGATTCTCATCACCTGAGCCAGCTCTGGATTCAGATGGGGCATGTTAGGCTTTCCCTGTGTGGTCTTTCTAAATCTACAAAAAGGGAGCTTTGAAAAAAAATGGCTGGTTAGCTTTCTCTCTGCCCCAGCACACAAAGGTGATGCCACAAAGTGAACACACAGACATTTTCAGTCACACATGTCCTTCTGGGCATCACCTAAGTAATGGTGTGTGTCCTCCAGGCCCCTCCAGGTAGCCAAATGCTTATTCCCCCAGCACTACATTATCTTCAGAATCTCTTCTCAGCTCATTGCCCCTCTGTGGTTCATTCCTGTTAGTCACCTTCTCTGTATACATGGTTACTCTTTGGTCCAAAATGAAAGCAGACTCAATGCCTGTCTCTGGAGCTCTTTTTCTCTATGGACTCTCATACCTTGACCTCCAAAAACCTCAACCTTTAGCTGATCCCCACCCAGATCCGCTTCTCCAGATTGGCAGAAGCATTTCACACTGTGTGGGCTTCTCTCTCTACCACACTGTCAAAACTCCTTCTATGCTGGAACAATCATCAGACTCACCTGTAGCATGAATCTTAAAAGTTTTTATGAATAAAAACAAATCTGGGCTGGGTATTGGGGTGAATGCTGGAAGATCAGAGAAGCAGAACAAGCCACAGCTACCTCACCTTGCCAGTTACTCAGCTGATCCTGTTTCCTCAGACTGGAAGCCTCTTAGTCTTCATCCAGAATGAATCTCAGCTGAACTGTGATGCTCAAAAGCCTAAAAGCTTAACTAGTCAAATGCTTCACGCCTTATATACCTTTCTGCTTTCTGCCATCACTCCCTGGGATTAAAGGCGTCAGTTACCATGCCTGGCTGTTTCCAATGTGGCCTTGAACTCACAGAGATCAAGAGGGATTTCTGCCTCTGGAATGCTAGGATTGAAGGCGTGAGTGCCACCATTTTCTAGACTCTGTGTCTAGTGGCTGTCCTGTTCTCTGACCCCAGATAAGTTTATTAGGGTGCACAATATTTTGGGGAACACAATACTACCACACTCACCACATGTTTCTTTTCTATCAGGATCAGAGTCATACAATGCCTTTTATCATTTGACGTAGTTTTTCATATACAGTTCATGAAACTCAATAAAATAAATCAGTATACAAGAAGTCAAGCTGGTCTGTCGAGGGAACAAAACAAGCCTGTGACACAGATCTTAGATGGTATGAAACAGAGGTTTCCTCATCAGGTAACAAAACAAGCGTGCCCAAGATATGGTTCAAGGGCAAAGAAACAAGAGGGATTTGAATCAGAAAATACAGAATTTTAGAAATGAAATTTTCAGCAACTGAATTTGAAAGCACAATGGATTCTTCAACAGTACATTGAAACAAGCTGAAAGAAGAATTTTTAAATTGAGACACACCAAGGAAGAGAAAAAGGATGGGGAGAAGGGCAGAACAATATACCAGAGAGGACAATGGAGACTGCAAAGTGGAGAAGGTAACAAATAGATCAAAATCAGCATTAAAGGAGATAAGGGGTAGGGGGTTCCTAAGTCTGATAGCAAATGATAAGATAGAGATTCAAGAATCTCTACAAACCCCAATCAGGATAAATAAGATGTAAACTACATTGGCACAGCACCTTTAAATGAAAGAAAATGAAAGTGTAAAGCCTCCTACCAACTAGAGAAAAAAAATCCATCCATGTGTGAAGGCAATCCACGCTGTTGAAGGAAGGCAGGAGGCAGGGAAGAGCATGGCCATGTCCAGGGGATGATGCCTAAGTCAGACACGAGCCATAGGTAGGATTTTGCTTGATGGAACAAAGGAGCAAAGAGACTCTTGAGGTGGAGGCAGTGATGACCCAGAGCTCATAGCTAAAGACCTGTGGTTCTGTAGCAAGAGAGTACAATTCCATGCTGAAAAGGAAGGCAGATTACAAATGGTGATCTTGAAGGTGTTTTTGTGAGTCTGGATTTTCTGATAATGGTTGTGAAGAAGTGGAACTGAAGAGATGGCTCTGTGGTTAAAAGGGCTTGCTGCTCTTGCGGAGGACCCAAGTTTGGTCCCCAATGGTCACATCAGTGTACAGTGCTCCACAACTGGCTTTTCGTCTTCAGGAGATTGGACACTATCTTCTGGCCCCTCTGGGTACCTGTACATGTATGTGAGTGAGACACACACACAATTAAAAACAAAAATCTTTTAAAATTTGTATAAAGATAGTGAAGAACCATCAACACTTTTAAGTCAAGTCAGTGACTCAAAATGTGGTTGCTCAGTTTTCAAGGCATGAAGCAAGTAGTAAGCAAAAGAGAGCCAGATCTCTTTGTAGAACTTTTTTACAGGATGTGGAGTAGTCTTCACTTTCATCCTCAAAAACAGCACAGGTGGTCATGTGCTGCGTGTCTGCACATCTGTTTATGTGCTGTATTACACTTATTAACTTGGATACGCTGAACCAAATGCTTTATTGCATTTTTTATGTGTTTATGTGTATGTGAAATACATGAAAGTAGAAAGGAGACTTTGAGAGAAGACAACAAGGCCTAAAGGGAGCATGGAGAGGCAACAGGAAAGGATAATGGGATATATTATTTCATGACAACAGAAGGAAGGACTGTTCCAAAGAATGAAGGGAACTGGGAAGAGCAAGAAGGGGCAAGGATAAGGGTTGGTAGTGTGAATAGGGAATAAGAACAAAGTATAATGGTGTGTGTGTGTGTGTGTGTGTGTGTGTGTGTGTGTGTGTGTAAATGTCACAATGAAATTCATTATCTGTATGCTAACTAAAACAATTAGTATCAGGTCAGGGAGATGGCTCAGCAGTGAAAGCACTCCCAAGCAGGCCTGATGCCCTGAGTTCAGTCCCCAGAGCTCACATACAAAGCCAGACTCTGTGATACACAGCTGCAATTCCAGCACTCCTCTGGAGAGAGGGGCCATGGAGATAGGAGAATCCCTCATAAGCTCATGAACCAGCTAGTCTGGAGTATGCAGAGTGACAGAAATAAGAAAGACTCTGTCTTAACAAGCTAGAAAGTGAGAACTGACTCCCAAAAGTTGTCCTCTGACCTCCACAGGTATACCATGGCATACAGGTACATGTTCTCCCCCATACGAATAAAAAAGTAAATTAGAAAAAAAGAACCCGCCGGGCGGTGGTGGCGCACGCCTTTAATCCCAGCACTCGGGAGGCAGAGCCAGGAGGATCTATGTGAGTTCGAGGCCAGCCTGGGCTACCAAGTGAGTTCCAGGTAAGGCGCAAAGCTACACAGAGAAACCCTGTCTCGAAAAACCAAAAAAAAAAAAAAAAAAAAAAAAAAAGAAAAAAAGAACCCTCAGAGTCTCACCTGGGGAGAAAATGGGACAGGTGTCTTCCCCTTTCCCATATCTTCCCTCTCTCTGAATGAATTCACCACTACCTCTCAGCCTGGCTAACACTATTCATCTTCTGGGAAACCACTCAAAGGTGATCATATCAATTAATTTCTCTAGGCAAATTTATGATCTATTTTCCACATACCTAGACTATTTTTAAAATCTTTTCACTACAGTTAGAATTTCACTTCATCATAGTCCCCCATGCAACAGCACCAGCAATGTGCCATCTGTTCTATTACCAGCCTGTACTAGCCCATGAACATACAGAGGCAGGCCTACATTTTCTCATTGCCTAGCAGACAATCCAACCAAACATTGCTTCATCCTCATTGTTTGAAGAAAAATAAAGGATTGGGACTTGGGAGATGGCCCAATGGGTAAAATATTTATTATGTAAGTATGAGGACTAGAGGTCAGACTCTCAACACCCATATAAATGCCAGGTGGTTTGTGATAGCCTGACTACATTCCAGTGCTTGGGAGGCTGACACAGGGAATCTGTGGAAACAAGCTGGCTAGATCAAATAGCAGAATCCATGAGCTCTGGGTTCAAGTGAGAGATTCTGCCTCAATGTATGAAGTGGGACTCAATCCAAGAAGACTTCAGACATCAACCTCTGGTCTTCACATGCAGGCACACTCACATACATACATACCTGAACATACATGTGAACATGCAGACACACACAACAAAAAAATAAAATGAAGGGCCAATTGCATGTTGGTCTTTAAAGCTTTGACTCAGAAATGATGATGTGTCTGTTATGGGTTTTAGCCAAGGCAAGTCATGTGGCTACACCAAAGTTCATAAGGCCAGAAAAATGCAGCACTGTGATGTACCAAGAGAACCTGGACTGTTGGGTGGCAAAGCAGATTAGTCTTGCAACAAATACAGGATAAAATTATTTGAGGATTAAATGATGTATGTGTAAAGCGCTTTGAAAAATGTGGAACATTCCACAGGCATTACTTCTTAGATACAGTAGAAGCATGTTATAGATGTTCAAATAAGGGAGATAATAAATCCAACATGGGGAGTTAGGAGATGTCGGATGAGATTCAACACTATATATAGGTTGAATCAAGACTCCATATAGGTGACGATGGTGGTGCCGGGCATGGGGAAGCAGGCATCCTAGGTGTTGGCATGGCAAGTGTCAGGGCCGTATAGCAAAAGGCACATCTGAGAATTGACATGTGCAGTGGACCTTGAGAAGAAGCATATGCTCAACAGAGAATCTCTCTGGAGAGGTGCCAGCTGGTGAAGAATGTACCAGTGATGCCAGTTACAGAAGCAATGATGCCTCTCTTTCAAGAGCATGGAGATATCCTGGAGGCAGAGGAGCCAGGCCATAGGAGCACAGTCATGCTAGCGGTGGGGTGGTGGGATGAGTCTTCACTCTCTCAAAAGCTCAGAACACAGCTTGGATCCTGAGTTCCTTTGACACTCATGCTACCCAGACAGAGCCCCAGAGATGAGCTCATCGCCACCATTTGAACAGCAGAAACGCTCAGCCTCATGCTGTCAGGGAAGCTGTCACCATGGAAAAGAAAAGGAGAAAGTCCCCAAATTAGTGTTGAATCTCATCCAAGAACTGTCAATATTTTTGGAAGCCCCCAGAGAACAAATGCTTTCTTGATCCTGGCGAGATCTGGGGTGTTGAAAAGGAACTATCTCCAGGCTGATTGATGGTGGCCAGTCAGTGCCACATCCAGTGGGTGACATTAAAGACAGGAAGTTGGTCACTTGGAAAGAGAACAAAATGCACCATGTACGATCTGATAAGAACACCTGGAAAACCTTCCAGAAAATTCAAAGCAGAATACATGCGGCATGTCCCTGTTAATGTCTGAAGTCTAGGTTTTCCAACCCTTGGCACTAACTTGTTACATAGAGCAGGATCTTAAGCTGTATCTCCTGAACACCTCACTGTGGGAATTCCCAAAGTTTGCAAGTCTTGGTTACTGTGGTTTCAGCTGGAAGCATGCCATTCAACTCAGGATGAGGAATACCTTTGTAAAAGTGTGGGAAACCTATAGGGGAGCCATAATAACTTGTAATAGTAGGATAATTGTCTTGTCTCTGGGCCACTAACTGCCCCAGGAAAGCATGTTCTTGCATCAAATCTTGAAGGGGGAAATTTCAGAGGTTGTGTGTTGACTGTACCTCTGCCTCTGACAGCAGGTTCTTATTAGTAATGGGATCTGGACAGCACATCTGGTCCTGCTTGGATCTACTCTTCCAGATGCACTGGGGAGGTTAGGTCCATGTGGCTTGATTCTTTATCTAAGGGGAAATATGGTGGGAAAGTTAGTAACACAGTACTCAGTTTCAGCTACTGCTTGGTAATATACTGTTTGGTACATTTAATGATATGGCTATGAGGGGTTCCCTTAACAGGTTCGTGTACTGAAGACTTGTGCCCCAGCTGATGGCACTATTTAGGAAGATGCAGGCAACCTTAAGAGTTAGGGGCTAGCTGGAGGAAATGGGCCACTGGGGGCCAGGCCTTTGGGGAGAGGCTGCCTGTAGCTCATCAGTCTATGTGTGTATGTATGAATGTATGTATGTATGCATGCATGCATCTATCATCTATCTATCTATTTATCTATCTATCTATCTTAATCTATCTATCCATCCATCCATCCGTCTGTCTGTCTATCATCTATCTCTATTTATTATCTATCTGTGTGTGGTTTCTCAGCTGTGGTAAGGTGAAATTTCTTCTACCACTAAGCAAACATAGCCCAAAATTGAAACCATATACATTTTTTCCTTCTGTATGTTGTCTCACTGTGAATTTTGTTCCAATGGGGAAAAATCTGATTATCATATAACTCATGCTTGATTTCCTTTGCTTGTATGAGCTGTTCCCCACCCGATCCTCCTCCATCTGGTTTCCTGTTATGGACATTGTATTTTACCCACCAGCTCTGTAGCCCACTGTCTATAAAGCCACATTGCTTGACAGTTGCTGCCCTGATGGCAACCTAACATCTATTGTTTTAGTACCCTACTATTCTCATTTCTGTCTTTATTTAAATACTTTAAGGGTCTATCCAGCTTGCCCAGGCGATCCACCACTAGTACCCTCTCACTTGAGAATTCTCTGTAAATGTCCTCTGTGAATTATCTGACAGGTCTTCCAAATATCATCCTGGTCTGTCCGTCCATCATGTCTGCTTCCCTAACGCTTTCCATCCCTTCCTCACCCTCTGGCACAATGATAGTAGCATCATGACTAATACTATTGTGTTGGTTAGTTTTACATTAACTTGACAAAAGCTTCATTTGGGAAGAAAGACTCTCAACTGAGAAAAAAAAGCCTCCATAAAACTGCCCTATAGGGAAGTCTGTAGAGCATTTTTCTTTTATAGACTGATGTTGGGGGACCCAGCCCACTGTGGGTGGTGCCACCTATAGGCAGTTGGTCCTCAGTTGTATAAGGCAGGCTCAGCAAGCCTTGAGTAACAAGGCAGTAAGCACATTCCTCAAAGGTCCTTGCTTCAGTTTGTGCTTCCAGATTCTTCGTTTGAATTCTGATTTTGGTTTCTCTCATTGATACTGTGTGACATGAAAGACATAGGATGAAATAAACCCTTTCTTCCCTAAGCTGTTTTTGGTCATGGTGTTGATCACAGCAATAGAAACCTAACTAAGACAGATGTAGTATTGTTTGTTCTCTGCTTCCTGGGCCATGAGGTCATTCCATCTCCTGAATACTTGGCAAGATATGAAAATGCTTATCTCTGGAAGGTTCCCAGGAGCCCATAAATAATACCCAATTCTATGTTATGCCCTTTGATCAAGCAGCCTTCAAGTTCATACCCCTTTACAGTCTCTAGCTTTAGTGAGGGAGTGGTAGCTGGGTTCAGATCACATCTCATTATCTGTCTGTTAATAAGCTGCTCTATCAACACATCACTCTGTGCCTCTAGTCTCACTCACTCCATTGCGTTCAGTGTGTTAGAAATACTGTTGACATTATTAGCACTAATGAAATAAATAGTTGTGTGATAAAGCAGTATTTGGTGAATCCTAGAGAGTTCTTTCTTCTATGAAGTGAAGTTTTTCCTATGGGAGGCATGAACCTAGGTAAGGAATTCAGTGAAAACACACAAGACAGAGAAAGTGGTAGAGAATGAAGCAGAGACACAGGGGAGAAATCTGCAGAAGAGGGCCAGTCATACTTAAATGACCACCTAGCTGAGACATGCAAAGGCACAGGGATGTGGCAAGCAGGAGGGTTAATGTGAGCTAGAATAGGCAGTAGAACTGGGACAGTAGGAACACTTCTACCCTACCTTCCTGAGCACGGTGCTGGCATAGGAGGGCTGGACTATAACAAGGTATAAAGGAGAACAAGTGTAACAGATGACTTGGGAGGAAGCCATCTTTCACTTTTCTGTGTATCTATAGGTAGCCATCAATATCATTTCCCTGCATGCTTGGGTCTTAATCTCTGTCTTTCACTGAACTGTAGCCTCTCTGAGAGGAAATTCTGCATCACCTTAGTATAAGGTCTTTAACATATTAGTTATTCACTGAGTGTCTGTTTCATGAATGAAAAGGAGTAAATAAATGAATGTAAGGCAAATTATATTCCCTTTATGCATCAGATTTCTAATAAAACATATTGTAAGCCAGTACAAATGCATGTAGAGGGTCAAGATAACACTAAATATTAACTGCTAAGGAGAATGATCCATTCTATCGAATTGCTGAAGGTGTTTTGAAAAGGGAAGCTCAGTAAACAAAAGTTTTCTCCCACCTCTTATTTCTCATTCAGCTACTGATTATCCCAAATTTCTATTTAAATATTGTTAATGTGTCTACTGAAATTACCTATTGATTGACACAACAAGTAACACTTGGGGCCTCGTGCTGCAAACCCAGCTAGCTAGCTCCTTTCACACTTATCAGCTAATTTCAGAGGTGAGACTCAGTACATGGGTCTGTGAATATCGGAGACATTTAAAATTATCTGAGATTTTTTTTCAGGTTACACCCACCTGTAGTTCCCATGGGGTTCATATAATGATCCCAGCTTGGGTGGAACATGTTGTGTCCATGTATCATGTCTCTGCCTTCCCAGGCCCTGATGTAACATGAGTAACAAACACTGTGTTTCCAATAGAGCAGAAAGTTGATGGTAGAAAATGAGCATGTGAGGAAGCTGTGTTAGACCAGTGAGAAGATCAGAGGAAGGTGGTTAAATTTTTCAATAGTTAGGCATTTGAAGAGCAGGACTGGGTGTCACTGGCAGGGATGTGTATTCTGCACACATCAGTGTTTGATCTGAGAGGAGCAGAGGCTATGTATGTTCCGGGTGCTTTGGGCCAAAGTTACAGAAGCATGGCATGTGCTCTGTGAAGAACTGTTTAGGTTGTCAGTACAGTGTGTGTGTGTGTGTGTGTGTGTGTGTGTGTGTGTGTGTGTGTGCATGCGCGCGTGTGTGTGTGTGTGTGTGTGTGTGTGTGTGCGCGTGCGCGTGCGTGTGTGTGTGTGTGTGTGTGTGTGTGTGTGTGTGTGTGTGTGTGGTATAACAAACTGCAGAGCACAGAGCAGATGTCTCTTGCTCTTCTCTGAATTTTTGAGAAGCTGGTTTCCATCTGTGTCTGTTTGCTTTGTGTGTGTCCATCCGCCATTGTTTCTCAAAGGCAAACAGTAGCTCCCCTTATACACACAATGCCTACATATTCCTATCCATAGCAATATCGATATGTGCTCTTGCTTGATCAATCCACTTCTATGTTCTAGTAAGTGTTTTGTGATATTTCTGGAAAATGCTAGAAGGAGATAGAATTGCTGATCCTTACCAGAATGCGGTGCTGTGGTCACACTGTTTCCTCCAGGTCAGTACCCAGGGACAGTGCCAGATGATGAGAATGGCACTGTGACTTTGCCACCACCTGGCCATAAGATCTCAAGAAAGTTTCCTAGTCTCTCTGTGTATGTAGCTCTTCAGCTATGGCAAGGACTCCCATACCTGCCTCATGAGCTTTGCAAATGGAATCATGGCAGACAGTGTTTGGGGAAGTAGTCTAGTTTGGGAAGTAGGCTCTAGTTCTTCTCTGCTGGGTAAACCAGTCAGAGTACTCTAGGTGCCATCATCCTCACATGTCCCATGCCTGCTCTGGAGAGCCAAGAATGGTGTGGCAGATAGGACACACGTCAGTGAGTTGGGTGGCTAGACTGTGTGGGGGTAAAAACATGTTCTCCTGACTCAGTCGCCTGAGCTACGTCTCCCCTGTGAACACTATGGAATTATTCAGTCTTCCCATGCCTCAGTCTCTGCTCAGGCCCTCAGAGGCTCTGCTTCTGCAACCAGTGACATCAGGGGCAGCCTCATCAAACATCATGGAGAACCACAGAATAGTTACAAGGAAGAAAGGGGATTTCATGTAAATGCTAGCAACAAGTGCCTACTAAATAGGTAGAACTCCATAAGTGTTAGCTATTACTAGTGTTATGATTCTCTGAAAGAGCTGAGGTTACTAACAGCTGCCTATTGACATATGATCAGAGGCTGAGAAGGCCAACTGACTTATCTGAGGTTACAAAATTAACAGAGGCTAGAGGTCAAATCTAAGCACTTAGAGGCTCAGCCAGGCTCTGTCCACCTGCCAGGTTGTCCTGTGGAGGATATGAAGTAGAGGATATCCTGTGGACGATATGAAGCTGTAATCAAAGACGAGTCTCCCAGCATAGTGCCTTGTTACTTTAAAATTAACTTGGCTCTAGAAAACCAAATCAGAAGCTATCATAATAACTCTGTAATGCACTTGTCTATCCTGGAGGAACATGGCTCTGGGACACGCAGACTCTGCAAAGCATGCAAACAGGTCACACTCGGGGTCATTTGGTCTAGAATTCTAGCATCTTCCAGAGGAAAGAGATTGGGTCTAGCTGCCAGAGATCCAGGGTTATGTGGCATTGGAGCAAGGCTAGAAGTGAGAACAAGTATGGGTATCTGTTCATTAGCTAGAGGAGGACAGAGTGCTCTGCCAGGGTCCCTTTCCAAAGACCAGATGACAGGATCACTGTTGACCAGCAGGGCCTATATTTCCCACTAGATTTTTTTTGTCCACCCACACACTTAAGTGTCTTCATGCTGCCCTCAGCAAACAAACCCCAAGTCAGGAATGGTGACAATGCCAGTTAACTGCAGCATTTGGGGTCCTGAGGCAGAAGAGTAAGGAGTTTGTATCTAATCTTGGCCACAACATTAGACCCTATCTCAGAAACCAGGCAAAGCCCAGGCCATGATCTCCCATGGCAGAAGTCAGCTTCTATGGGAAAGCCAGAGCTGTGTTTGCCAATCATGAGTTCTCTGGGGGATGAGGTCAATGCCATAGCTATACTTCATTTCTGGAGCAGACACAATGGTTGGAGGGTACTGAAGAAACAAAGTTTTGAGCATGGGCTGAAGAGAAAGCTATGTAAAGATAGCTCAGGAAAGGTCTGGGGGCAAATGTGCTTTCCTGATGTTGAGTGGGTGGGACACAGGGAGTTTATATATTGGGTCCAGGAGGCCTTGGGTTGTACTCTTGTGAACTTCATGGTTTACATAAATTGCTTAACTCCTTGAGGCCTGCAAGGCAGCCTGATTGTGAGCTGAGTCTCCAGTTCCCTGCTCATATGGGTTTATCTAATATTTATAGATTTAAGTTGTTCCAAATAAGAAAGAGTCACAAAACAAAAGTGCTTGGGTTTCCCCCATAGACACACAGTGCACTGAGGGTGGTGGAGTGCAGGACACAGCCACATGAGACCTTCCTCCATGCCTCTGACAGGTAGACACTCCAACTTGGTAGATTTGGCCACTTGGTCCAAGGTGATTCACTGACACTAACTGCAAATTGCAGTTTGGGGGATAGGAGAAAGCTTATATAAAGAGCAATGAGGTCCTGACCCTTATGATGGTTAAAACATGATCTGAGCTTTGTCTGTTTTCGACTTAACCTCTTAAGGATTTATTGAGACATTTGTGAAAACTTCAGTTCCTGTTGCTAGACCAAGACTCACAGCCATGTGTAGGTACAGGCCATGTTGAAAATATAGCTGGTTTGCCACAGGGTCAATTGTAGTCAGAGGTTTCTCTGGTCCGCAGGGCCCCCCCCCAATCCAGACAAATCTCTCTCACCTGTGGTCCTGCAGCTGCTCAGACCCAAGTAAACACACAGAGGCTTATAGTATTACAAACTTTATGGCCTAATGGCTCAGGCTTCTTGCTAGCTAGCTAGCTCTTATATCTTAATATAACCCATTTCTATTAATCTATGTTTTGCCACATGTTCCATGGCTTACCAGTGTGCTGACATGCTGTTCCTTGGGCAGCAGACTGGCATCTCTTTCACTCTGCCTTTCTTCCATATATCTGCCTGCACTTCCCACCTGCCTCTAAGCCTGCCTTGCCATAGGTCAATGCAGCTTTATTTATCAACCAATCAGAGCAACACATGTTCACAGTGTCCAGAAAGACATCCCACAGCAGCCAATGAAACTCAGAGATTGTATGCTAAAAAGGATAGAGGTAGTGTTATAATGAGAGATGGAGGACAGAGTCTTCTCACTAAAGTTGGCTTGACTTTCCCTTCAGCCACAATCACAAACCCCGTGGAAGTACAAAGCCTAGACTAAAAATGTTGGACATTTCCAGAAAAGCTTCAGTTTTTTTGTTATTATGAATTCTAGAATTTTCACTCTATCATATTCTCTGCCATGTGTTACACCCAGTGAAATATCCTTCCACAAAATCCACTCATACAAAGCTTTAGGGAGAAGCCAGAAGAGAGGAAAGATGTGTAACAGAAAGGGGGTCACAAACTATCACATTGCTCTTTAATGTCACACAGTAGACAGGATTTTTTATGGAAAATCTAACAACTCATTCAAATCGGGTCATCAGACATTCAGGTAATGTCAAAGTTAGTTCATTAACCTGCTATCACAAGGGACAGTATGCAGCCGAGAAACAGTGGACCACCTCATCAGCAGGGAAATGCTTTCTGTAAGGGCTGAGCTTGTGCTTAAACATTTCAAAGAGGAGTAATGAGAGGTAGGAATGGCTTTTGATTGGCTTCTATGAAACAGGAGCAGTTTAGTGATTATTACTTTATTGAAGATTATTTCTAGGGGCTGGAGAGATTCTCACTGGATTTCTTAGCCAGTGAGAGCACTGACTGCTCTTCCTGATGAATTGGGCTTGGTTCCCAGCATGCACTCTGTAGCTCACTCCAATTCTAGGGGATCTGACACCCCTTTTCTGGTCTCAATAGACATCAGCACATGGCACACAGACATACATGTAAACAAAATACCCATACATGAAAGTTTTTTTTCTAAAACTTAAAGTATTCCTTTCATTTGAGAGGCTTGGAAGCTACTGCTTAAGGCATTATTTTTGTCCCATTCTAATAATATAGAAACAATGACACCCACCTACAGAGCATTGAGGAATGTACAGTATACTCAAAAAAAGATAGGCTATCTTTCATCTCTGAAACTGGATGATTTGCATAGCAGATTTCTCAGTGCTCAGGCACATACCCCCAAACTCCATATCATGTTTCTGTGAGCCCCTCCATGCCATCTGAGTACTTTATGCAGTGGCCCCTATTGGTCTATACTGTAGTTCTCTGCCCTTGACCTTCAAGGGGAACATGTGATGAGCAGGAAGAATCTGGGAGCTCAGCCTTCCTGGGTAGTCCTTGGGAAAAGTCTGGGGCTAATGCAGGTTTCTGAAAGCAGTTCCTCATTTGAGGTAGAATAAACTCTCTGGAGCATCCTTTATTCCTGCAGAGTTTCCTGCAAGACCAAGCTGGAGAGCAGGTCCAACATCACAACCTTTTTGGTTCCTTCCCCTACTCATCTCCTCCCTTTTCCTGGGAACATTCCTTCAAAACCACCTGCCCATAAATCTCCATGTCAGTATATGCTTCTGGAGAAACAAATCCATCTTCATTTTGTTAGATAGAATATGCACTTACTAAAACCAAAAGGCTACTCAATGGCCTCTCGCATAATATGGAAAGGCCAAAGTAGATTATTGCATAGATATAAATTATAAGATATGTGGATCTGAATGAGAATAGTAACAGAGAAGGAAAAGAGGGGTAGTGTACAGGAAGGCTACTGCCCAATGAACCCATAGAATTGGATTCCCAAATGTAGGGCTACAGGGAAGGGATGGGAAGAAGCCCAAGGCCACATTGTGCTCATGGCTTGGGAGATTAGAGACAGAGTCGACCTGAAGTGAGGAGGAACATGAGGCAAAGGTGGGTTTGGATATGAGTGTGTTATTCTTGTGGGACATCCAGGTGGAAATCCTGCCACTCAGATGGTGACATAGAGCAGGGAAGCTCCCGCACGGAAGTTATGCATGAAGCTTAGGTGCTAAGTGTATGTATCTGGGCTACAAAATTGTTAAAAGTAGCAAATCCAAAAACCCGAGGGAAAGTAGTCACGGGAGCCATATGTAGCTCAGGAAGCTAACACTCAGGCAGAAACCAGACAAAATCTTTCACGGGGCTTCCAATTCTCTTTCTTGTACCTCTTTATACAAAAAGCCCCCTGCTGGTTGGATCAATGGTTCCCCTTTCATCTTTATGTTATTTTAATTGTTTCTGTCTGCCTAGTTTATAAATGTTTCTGGTTGATTCTTCGTTTCCTGTGGTCTCATTTTCCTCATCTCCAAGATGAACATCTTTACCACCTAGGGTGACAATGATGAACAGTGAAGCCATTCCTGTGACCTACCCATCACTGTGTTTTGACTGCAGTACGTTTTCAGTAAACATCATTCTCCTATTCACCTCCCCTAGGGCTTCCTGCAACATACTAAGAGCGCCAGACAGGCAGAAAAAGCAATGTTGCTTCACAATATATTTATTCACAGCAACTCTGACCTAAGCCCATGGCAGATTTTCCTGTACTTTAGGATGCTTGAGCCTCCCAGAATACAAATGCACTTGACTCCAGACTCCTTATCATCTCCTTTTGTGTCTGCCACAGAAGACCCTCTCATACTCCTCTCCTGCAAGCTATGTGTCTCTCTACCTGTGATTTCTGAGCATCTTTTGTTACCAACAGAAGGGCAAGCCCCAGTTTGAATTCTCTGTTTCTTTCTCCATGTGTTTTCTGTCATCTCCTGTCTGTCATCAAATGTGTCTGAATCTGTCTCTATGCTTGCCTGATGCCTAACTGTCCCTGTAGTGTATGTGTCCCTAACACAGAGCTCTGCTTTCTTCCATTGAACAGTACAGAAAGCGTCATGTGGGGAAGGAATAAGGATTACTTTACAGAAATCTTTAGCAGAGTTCTACAAGAGAACGAACTTTACTAACTCCAATTGACCCATAACAAACAATCCTGCAAACATCACTGCACACATACTTATCAACCTATGCTTCCAAAATGCACTGCCTGCCTGTCTATCTATCTATCTGTTGGTTTTTGAGACAGGGTTTCTCTGTGCAACAGCCTTAACTGTTCTGGAACTCACTTTGTAGACCAGGTTGGCCTCGAACTCACAGAGACCCACCTGCCTCTACCTCCCAAAGGAGTGCTGGGATTAAAGGAAAAAGCAAGGTACTTTTTTAAAACCCTTCTCCCTTCTGTTGGGAGGCAAAGATATAATTAGAGCTCAAGCAGCCATTTTGGGCCATGAGGCAGCATGTGTAGAATGGTGGATCAGAAAGGCAGAAAAACAAAACAAAACAAAACTGGAACCCTGGGAAGAATGAATTCACCACATCAGCCCCATATGGTCCATTACTGAGCAGCCTCACTTAAAGGATGGAGAACAAACTTCAGTCCTACTTACACGTGTATCTCCAATGCAGCCAAATGGAACTTTGGATAATATAATGTATGTGTATTTGTGGACGTTAATATTTTGTGTGTGCACATACATAAAGAAAATACTTGGATTAGATGAGTTTCTTCCATAGAGTTATAGAAATATTCATGATATAGTTTAAAGTGAAAAAGTAAGTTGCTAACTTATGGGTATGATGTGATTTCAGTGTGCGAAAAATTAAGATAAGCCCTCTGTGGTTTTAAATATTTGTAAGAATTATGAAAAAAGGTATGCTCATAATAATTTTTACCTCAGGGAGATGGGGAATAATTATATTTGCCATTATAAATCTTTGTAATCTGTGGTTTAATTTGCTATAAGGAGTCTATGCACTCTTTGTCAGTTTTAAAACTACATAAGAGCCTTAAAAAGATCCACGGAAATGAAGCTGACAGTTCAAGTCTGGAAAGTTAATTGAATTAAGTTGTTACTTGCCTCACATAGCTTTGCTGGTAAAATGTGAGTTTGATGAAGTATTGGGTGGTTGGAGGACAAGACTTCAGAGCTTAGATCACCCTGAGAGAAGCACATTAACAGAGGCAGCCTATAATTTTATAAGGAAATGCTGAAGAGGGAAATCGAGACACCACTGCTTTCTCAAATTGTAAAGAAGGTCGGGTTCTTTCCCCCATTTTTCATGTAATTCTTTTATTTATTCTTTGGGAATTTCACACATGTATAGGGGCTTGATAGGTAAGACTATTGAGAGCAGTGAAGATGATTGAGGCATGGCTTGTGACACTTCGGAGGGAAGCCAAGTCTCTATAGGTCCTTTTGTGTGATGGATCTGTGGTGTCTGGTCAGCTGGAGCTGAAGAGTCTGCTGTGATTAACAAGTGACCAGAAACACTAAAGTAAAACCTTTGTTTTACTAGGACAATTAATGCCGGTCATCTGGAACTGAGAAATTACTAGTGATTAAGAAGAGACCAGCATCCTTGAGGTGAAATCTTCAGGGTCAGCACACAGATGCTGTATTCCAGAGGCAGCCAAGGTTACACCTCATACTGGCCATCAGACTTGGTAACATATAAGTCATCTGGGTGGTACTGGTTTTGAAGTCATGAAGGGGTCATGGAAAACATCTGAGGCTTGCCACTGTGAGATGTCAGGAGAGGCCATTGGTGAAGGTGCAGCCTCAGTGGCAGTTGAAGACCCAGGATTGAAGGGGCCATGCAGAGAAGCTGATGCTTGGTACTATGAAGAGAATCTAGTGCAGTCCAGTTGCAGCAGAGGACCCCAGCATTTTGGAGATGCTACTTCCATGGAATGACCACCAAGAACAGCAGCAGCAGTAGACTGGAGCCTACCAAAGCTTAGAAGACAAGCTGTATATGTTGCAGAAGACAGAGCTGGAGAAGTGACCCAACATATTTGGAGGAGCCCAGAATATCATGAGTTGATCCCAGACAATGGACATTGAGTTTGTTATACTGTTCGAGTTTGGTTTTGCTTTGTTCAGGTTGTGGCTGTACCCTGGTTCTTCCCTCTTAAAGTAGGGAAGTATTTAGCTCATTTTTGATTTTACAAGATTCCACAGTTAAGAGACTAAAATTTTAAAGAGATTTTAGGTTTTAAAAGAGATTATGAGCCGGGTGGTGGTGGTGCACGCCTTTAATCCCAGTACTCAGGAGGCAGAGCCAGGCAGATCTCTGTGAGTCTGAGGCCAGCCTGGTCTACAGAGCGAGATCCAGGATAGGCACCAAAACTATGGAGAAACCCTGTCTTAAAAAAACAAGAGAGAGAGAGAGAGAGAGAGAGAGAGAGAGAGAGAGAGAGAGAGAGAGACTTTGAATTTGAAAGTGTTTGAATTAATAAAGACTGTAAGACTTTTAAAAATGTAAAAGGTTTTATATTGTGATGTTGCTGTTAATGATCTTTGGGATGAACAATAAGGGAAAGATATGACTTAACAGTGTTATGTTTGTGTGTCAAGTTGACAAGGGTCAATTGTCCTGGCTGGTTTTTTTTTTTTTTTTTTTTTTTTTTTTTGTCAACTTGACACAAGCTAGAGTCACCTGAAAGGAGGGATCTCAATTGAGAAAATGCCTCCATGAGATCCAGCTGTAAAGCATTTTCTCAATTAGTGATCAATGGGGAGAATCCAGCCCATTGCAGGTGGTGCCGTGCCTGGGCTGGTGGTTCTGGGTTCTATTAAAAAAAAAAAAAGCAGGCTGAGCAAGCCATGAGGAGCAAGCTAGTCAGCGGTGTTCCTCCATGGCCTGTGCATCAGTTCCTGTCTCCAGGTCTCTGATCCCCTTGAGTTCCTATCCTGACTTCTTTTGATGATGAACAGTGATGTGGAAGTGTAAGCCAAATAAACCATTTCTTCTCCAAATTGCTTTGGTTTCATCACAACAATAGCAACCCTAACTAAGACAAATAATAATAACACTGAAAAAGCACAAGAAACACGCCACCACCTAAAGATGCAAGTTCTGTCATTTCTCCCTGAAAAATATGGTTAAAAACTTGCTTTATCATCCAGTGAGCTCGGTAAGAAAGCAAATACTTTCTCTAACACACACTCTACAAAGCAAGAATTCATTCTCATCTCTGGGGAAGCCTTTCAGACCACCTAGCAAGACCTGTGGAATTGGACATTCATGCTCAAAAAGTCCCACTTCATGGCTGATTTGAAAACTTCTGCTGTAAGCTTAAGTGGCTGCCTCTGCTTCCTCCGACTTTCTAGTAGAGATAAAGATGGCTAACTATATTCAGCAAGTGTCTTAGTTACTGTTCTTTTGCTGTGAGGAGACACTATGACCAGGACAATTTATAAAAGAAAGTATTTAATTAGGAGCTTACATTTTTCAGAGGGTGAGTCCATGACCATAGTGGCAGGGAGCATGGCAGCAGGCAGGCAGCCATTACATTGAAGCAATAATTGAGAGCTTACATCTCATCCATAAGTTATAGACACACACACACACACACACACACACACACACACACACACACACACGGGGTGGGGGGCGTGGGGGGTGGGAGGAAATCTGGCATGTGGTATGAGCTTTTGAAACTTCAAAGCCCGCCCCCAGTGACTCACCAACTTCAACAAGGTTAGTTCATGTCTGAAGTCTAAGGCTAAACAAATGACCCTTTCTCAGCACAGTCAAATGAACTGAAAATAATTCTGAACATCAGTGACAGATATATGGATGTTGACTTTAGAGATACAATTTTTTAATAGACTTACTCATTATATGTTTGTAAATCTTCTATCTCTTAGCGACTAATTAAATTGCATGCACAAATCTCATTATTGTTAATTGCTTGTGTCTCTATTTTTCTTTTGTGCAATAATGACATGTTCCAAATAAATGGTGAGGATCTAAGCATTGGTCTGGAAGAGTTTCAGTCCATTCAGACTGCAATTATAAAATATTGTGAACTACAGTGGCTTACAAATACTATAAATGTGTTTGTCTAAAGTATATGTGGCAGTAAAGTTCATGCCTGCTGAAGCCCTATTTCATGTTCTGTTTCATTAGATGGTACCCTCTCAGCACAGTCCCACATGACCAGCAGTCAAAGCAGCTCTCTGAAACCTCTTTTATAAGGGCACAAGTCTCATTTTGAAGGATACTTCCTGCAGGGGTAATCATATCTCAGAAAATCCACCTCATCATCTTTAAAGGTAAGCTTCAGTGGATGAACTTTGGAAAATACAAACATTCATGTCATAGCAGGAAAAGATTAAAAAAAAAAATAAACAACTTGCCTGCTCTCAGTATGTGTTTGGATGTATTAGAGCTACCGTTCTCAACTTTCTCAAGAATGAGAAGTCACTCTTAGGTAAAAACACCACTTTATATAGACTAGAGAGAGACGGTTCAATGGATAAAACACTTTCTGTGCAAGCATGAGGACCATTTGCATTCCCCGAATCCATGTGAAAACCAGGCCCCTGTAACCCCAGCACTCTAGAGGCAGAAGCAGGGGATCCCAATCTCTGGAAAAAGCTGGCTGGGTAGACTATCCAGATTAAGAGAGCTCTGGCTTCAGTCACAGAACCTTCCTCAATAAATAAAGTGGAGACAAGTAAGAAAGACTCCCAAAGTCAACAACTTCTAAGCCTCCACATTCATGCATACAGACACAGGTAGTCGGTTTTTTTTTTAACCCTTTAGAGGCCCACCACCCAGCTCCCAAATAAATACACAGAGACTTATTCTCACTTATAAATGCCCAGCCTTAGCTTAGCTTGTTTCTAGCCAGCTTTTCTAACTTAAATTATCCTGTTTCTCTTTAACTCCATTTTGCCTCTGGGCTTTTTACCTTTCTTTATTCTATATATCTTTCTTTCCCTCTTACTCCGTGGCTGGCTGTGTGCTGCGTGGCTGGCCCCTGGCATCCTCCTCTCCTTCTTCTTCTAGATTTATCCTACAATTTACCCTCTCTGCCCACCAGCCCCACGTATTTCTCTCTCCTGCCTAGCTATTGGCCATTTAGCTCTTTATTAGCCTAATCAGGTGTTTTAGGCAGACAAAGTAACAGAGCTTTACAGAGTTAAACAAATGCAACATAAAAGAATGCAATGCATATCTGCATCATCAAACAAATACTCCACAGCATAAATGAATGTAACACATCTTAAAGTAATATCCCATAAAGAACATGCATGATCATCTTCTCAAAGACATACACCCACACACATTCAAATATGCACACATACATATACATGCTAAACAATTACACATAACTATATAGCATTACTAATACATCTCATATCCATTGGTTGAAAAAACAACAACACTCCAAATTCAGAACCCTTTAAAGTAAAATTTGATCTTATGAATCACAATAGCACAGATGGCTGTTTGACAACGTATTTGAAAGAGATGTAGAGGAGGATGGCATCTATGAGTCCAGAGACTGAAATCAGTTTAAAGAACTTTCTTTCAACTAACACCCCACCTTCAGAGTCATTTACACTCCATATTGGTATTATAGATCATTTGAGTAGCTCTGCTGTTTGCTTGTGCATGCCCCATGTGGAGAAATTCAGTACTTCATGCATAAAGACATCTGCCATACCTTTAAGCCACTGTCTTAGTACTGATGCTCTTTCTTAGGCTAAGTTACTATCTATTTCTATAATTTCTGGGTATTCTCCCAGGGAGTCGGTCCACTGGGGACAGTTGAAACTGTCTTTCATTGAGAGTCCACCTTACGCTGACACTCATACACTTTGCACCCATTCAAGACCAGGTTAAATGGGCACAGAGGGGATTGCATGAGGAGAAACCTGACAGATGATGAATTTGTCTTTGGAAGAACTGTACTACAGCTGTCAGTGAGACTGAAAGACATAAGTCAGAGCCTGAAGTGACTACTAAGAATCAGCCCCAAGGCTGCTTAGACCCCAGGAACTCAGGATGGTCTGAAATGAATATCATAAAGAATTTACTCACCCAGTAAGTCAAGTGGCTGATGGTGGGCACAAATACACCATTGAACTAATGTTGGAGAAACCCTGATCATAGCTACCAGTCCTTAAGGAACCCGGTTAGGGAAGCCTTCCTTGCTCAATATCAACAGGATCTTACTCATGTATGCACTTGTATGTCATTTTCATAAACACACAGACTCACACACATACAACACACACCCACCAATGTGGCTGATTCCCTCATTTGCGAGTGGAAATTCAACAAATATACTGAAATTCCCCTCTCCCTTTCCCTTTCCTAACACCACTCTTGGAGTTCCCCTTTGACAAGTTCCCTGACAGCTTTATATCTCTTACCTTTCAAGTTTCTCACTTCTAAATATTTTATCTGCAAAAACATAGTATTGTGAATATATCTCAGTGGCCATGTGTAGATTGATCAACAGAATACATGGACCCTTCATTTTCTTCCTTCATTTCTAGTCTTGCACACAAACTGAACATTATTCAAGTGTTAAACACAGTCAAAACAGAAAGACTTTCATACAGGTTAAGAACAAATATCTCAGATGCAGATTTATGGTCTTTGGCTCACGACCCCTCTTCTTTTACAGTGTGGCTGCACAAGGCACTCAGGCTGTCCACACCTCACTATATGTTTCTAAAGAACAGAGGCTATAATGAAACTTTGAATTTGTGTGAAGGTTCAGACACCCTTCCTCCCACTCAGCTCTTGCACAGAGGTTCTGTGTTGGAGAAGGGCTGATGCAGTGATGAGCCCCGCTTAATGGAGCGATGATAGAGACAGACAATCAGGTTGTAAATAGTTAATTGAGTAATATAGTTCCAGGTTGTTATCAGTGCTATTTGTGAGTATTACAGAATCAAAGGAAAGGAGAAAAGATGGATAAATGCTTGAGTAAAGGTCTGAGGATACAAATCAGTTACAAATAATAGAAGTGCTGACTGCAATTGATCTAAGCAGTACAGGAACACTCCACATGGTGAAAAGTAGTTAAGCCACATTCAGGTCTGCCCTGACATTGAGGCTGCAACTATGTCCTCCCTGGTCACACCTCAACAAGGTGACAAAGAAAGAGGAAGACCAGATCACCCTGGGGTTCATTATGAAGGGAGAGCGAACCATTTCTCACAAGGCTCACAGAAGGTCTCCTTCCCCTGTCTTGGGTTAAAGGAAACATTTGTTCTTGAATGAGTCACGGGCAGCAAGCATCTAATTACATGGTGGCTTGAACCTGAGCTGTTCAAGACAGCACCATCAAGAGTAACTTCATTTTAAAACTTTTCATGTCGTATCATACTTCCTGCTCATGCTTATACACAGGTAGAGTCCTTCAATTACAACTCCTATGAGAATATTTAAGTCCATGTATTTAAATCCATCTTTCCACTTCCATGTGTACACAGGTAGTATGTTTTAACTAGCAGAAGAAATCTGAGTGCAGTCCCTTCTGCCCCCAAACTGATGGAGATAATAATTCCTATCTCACACAAACCCTTGAGAGATGGAACTAAATACATAAGACACGTACAGACCAAGGAAATGCACAATGCATTGGTTGGTTCCTCCAATGCTGGGACTGGAGTACCTTGAGTAAGGCTCCCAGGGCGGGTCCATGCCTGGATGTACTGCCATTCTGCTTATGCTGCCAACACCCACATGCAGCTGAACACATTAGGCTCATCATTCGTTATACCGATGGGGAATGTATGCCATACGAAGGTTCTGGAAAGTACCATTTAGCAGATTCAGACTTTGGCTGGGGGGTTAGGAAGAGTTCTGAGGAAGCAAAGGTTTATTCCAGGCTTGGAACCTTCAAGCAGTGAGGAGCCTGTATTGCTGTTTCAGTAAGTTCATCTACACAGAAGGCAGACTAGAGAGGGAGCACACCGTGACAGTGAAAGAAGTAGCAGTCGATCATTTGAATCATGAAAAGGGGATATTTGCGATTTTTTTAGGATTCACAGTGGCCTTGTTTTCATCTATGCTCAGATAAACTCATGAAACAGACTTATTTGGACTCATTTCTCATGGTCTGACTACCTGAACCTGTGTCATTATATACGAGGCTGTCTGTGTCTGACAGGACAAAGAGATGGCTCTGTCGTAATGGCCAATATTGTCAGCGCCATGTGGGAACCGCAGTAACGGAGCTACTGAATCTAGAGACAGGAAGACTGTCAGTGGCGGAGGGGGCAAGAGGGCAGCATCAGGGAAAACTGCACAGAGGAGTATGTATGATCTGGACAAAGGGTAAGCATGAGCATGTGTGTGTGTGTGTGTGAGAGAGAGAGAGAGACAGAGAGAGAGAGAGAGAGAGAGAGAGAGAGAGAGAGAGAGAGAGAGAGAGAGAGAGATTCCCTTATGTGCATGCAGTCCATGTGTTCCAAATTACACATTCAGTTCAAGCCCCGGCAACTTTGCAACTACAGACGTTTTCTTCCCTTTCC